>NW_007726367.1:272284-281028 GCF_000696425.1 Galeopterus variegatus
CACGCTCTGTTTATATACACATAGCTTTGAACTGGGGCTGCTCATATATACTATTTCACAGCCTCAACAACCAGAGCTTCTCTAAGTCAGGGAAGTTAGCACCTCATAGTGGAATTGTTCATTTTCTTGTTTTTCAGTAAACTGTGAGCTCCTTGAAGGTGGGTATAATTTTTATTTATCTTGGTATCCTGGTAATTTGCACAGTACTTTATTGTTGTTTGATAATCTATGTGATGACCACAGTCAGAAAATTAGAACTGGCAGGAGTTAGTGAGACAGCTAATTGGCAATAATTAACAGAAACATTGGAATTATGATAGTACAGGACAGCAAACTAATCTGAGCCATAAAATAAAGCAGCAAACCTTTGTCCTGTTTTCAAGCTTTTTTTCCCAACTGACTTCTTTTAATTTAACTTAATGAGCCTATTTTGAGAAAAGTGGTGGTAGGCCTTAAGTTTGTGTCATTCAGACACATAAAGTGAACTCTTTTCCAAGATTCCTTTTGAAGATAGACTACAGACTTCTGTGACTTACGCAGAACACTAACTATAGGTTACAAACAATGTAAAGGAAGTGCAGATAAAACAAAGGCAGCTTCTTTTTTCTTTTTGCCTGCTGGGTGGTAGAAGTAAAGTCATCTGCTGTGGACAGGAGGAAGGAAAACTGTCAGACTGAGATAGACCTAGTGACCAGGCACATGTAAACAACAGGGCTGGGGAGAGCAGGCGTTGGCTGCAGATGAGAGGGATTGGTAGCCTGTGGGTGCTTATGTGGGGACCCTTGGGGACTCTTTCATTACAAAAGGGAGGTCCTCCCATTGAGGCCAAGGCATGAGTGAGGGATGGGTTCTCTGTCAGCCCATCCTTGTGGGATCTCTTCACTCTGGGCCAGGGCTTGGACCCTGAGTGTGCACGAATGGAGCTGTCAGTGGGCTCAAGGCATCAGCAGAATGTAGCAGGTGAGCACTGAGGTGGAATCTCAACCGTAAGAGGTGAGGGCTGCACAGTGAAGACTGGTGGGCCTCAGCAAGGAGATGAGCCTTCTCACTTGGGGCATCTTGACATGCCTTGCGAGGAAATGTTTTTGGCCTCTTTTTCAGGCATTATTTTTCACACAATCAAGTCAGCAGAAATAACTAGTGATTTATTCAAGGTCAAAATTGGACTGCAGGTCCACTGATTACACAGTTCAATGTTTTTGACTTTGCAGTTTGTTTTATCAGTCCAGAGCACTAGGTTAGTTCATTCACTTAACAAATATATGCACAGCCCCTCTATGCACTCAGATTGTTCTAGGCACTGAGGATGTCTGGGGAACAAGTTGACAAAGTGCCTCCTCTTACAGAACTTACATGTGAATGAGGGAGGCAAGGATGTCAGCAAAAAAATATGGCTGTTTCTGAGAATACTCAGTGCTATGAAGGATATGGGGATGGTTGGGGCAGGGCTGGAACTCTAGTTAGCATGTTCTGGAACACCTGAGTTGTTGACAGTGGGCTGTGACCTGAGTAATGAGAAGGAATTGGTCACCTTCAGGAGAAGAAAGCTGGACAGAGGAAACAGCCAGGGCAATGACTCCGAGGCTTGTTTTAGGAATTGGGACACGATCGTGGGGGAGGAGCGGAGTCATGGAAGGTGAAATCACTGAGGCCGGGAGGGACTCTCAGGTCACGACAGGAGTTGGGATGGGTGTGATAGCCTCAGTAAGCCCTGGGATGGCTTCAAGCAAGGAAGTAACAAGCTCGGCTCTGTTCATTCAGCACGCTGTGCTGTTCTAAGACGCTGAAAACTTGCTTAGCTTTTGTGGGTATTGTGAACTCCTGAGAAGCAGCAGAAAATGATGATTCTGAAAGGTTCTACTTTTTCGTATTTCAATTTTCTTAAAATCAATTAAACTTATTTATTCATGTGGTTGTTCCCAATTTGCAGGTGGGGGAAGAAACTGATCATCGTTGCCTCCCAGGCCATGCGTTACAGGGCCTTGATAGGCTCAGAGGGGGACCCTGATCTGAAACTCCCCGACTTCTCCTACTGCATCTTGGAGCGATTAGGCCGATCCCGGTGGCAAGGGGAACTGCAGCGAGACCTTCACAGCACTGCTTTCAAGTAAGGGGGAGCATATGCTCTCTGCTTTAAATCACTGGCTCACTGGTCATTGCACCCTGCAGCCCAAATGTAGGGGCCTGCTGACTTCACTTCCATGAGGCATGGCTTTTCTTTCCAAGGCCGCTCTCCCACAGTGACTGTTCCCTGAGATTGACTGGATGGGAGGTGTGTGTCTCTGATGTTTACGTTCAAGTGAGAGACTGTGTACATTAAATCACTGGCTCACTGGTCATTGCACCCTGCAGCCCAAATGTAGGGGCCTGCTGACTTCTCTTCCATGAGGCATGGCTTTTCTTTCCAAGGCCGCTCTCCCACAGTGACTGTTCCCTGAGGTTGACTGGATGGGAGGTGTGTGTCTCTGATGTTTACGTTCAAGTGAGAGACTGTGTACATTGCAGGGCTGAAGCTGCCAACAGAGCAATGTGACACGGCCCACACTCTTTTTCTCCTTCAGGGTTGATGCTGGAAAGCTTCACTATCACAGGAAAATTTTAAACAAAAACGGGCTCATTACAATGCAGTCTCATGTGATCCGATTACCCACTGGCGCCCAGCAGCACTCGATTCTCCTCCTCCTGAATCGGTTTCATGTGGACAGGTATGGTTTGTAGAGAACAAAGCATTTGGTTCCTTTTATAGTGCAGCCACGTGTATCCTGCTTTTAAAAATCATAGAGGCCAGGTCATTTCTCCATTAGCCAAGAAGGACGTTGGTGTCAAGGGACAATAACTACGATGGCTTCCGGTGCTTTCTCTGAACGTCAGATGTACGGCCTTCTAGCCAGGCATCTGCAATCTCATATTGGTGGAGCATTCATTGTGTCTCTGAGGCTTGCAGCTCTCTATAAGTTTGCTGTGGCTGAACCAGGAAAGAAGGCATATGCAGATTTCTGCAGAGATTATGATTCCTTGAAAGATTTTTGAGGAGATGAGGGAGGCTGATATCTTTCAAAGTGCAAAGTGGTTTTGGGATGCAAAGAATTTCTCTGGATAGAGTTTCATTGAAGTTTGTCACTGACCTGTGTTCCTGATCTACGAAACATGAATATGTGGGCTAAGGAATAGTTTCCTCTTGATAAACAATTAAAAAATACAAAAAAAAAAAAAAACAACCAAAAAAGATAAGGCCAAATCAGAATATGACTATCACTTTTTAAAAAAAATATTATCTGTTTTTGATGAAAATAAGTCCTGTTCATTTAGAAAACCTGGAAATTATACAGACAAGAAAGGCACAAAAGTACTTATAACCCCACAGCCCGACAATTGGAACTGTTAACATTTGGTGAAATTTTGGGGGGTGTAAAAATAAAAGTAAATAAGTCAAATTTGATTTGTTATGGTGGCATAGATGTGGTTGAATTATGTCAATTTCAAATCCGATGTTTTTGCATCACACAACCTTATTAGTCAACTTACATGGAAGAAATGGTGAGGTTCTGCTAAATGATTACAGTGCTTGATGTTGGTATTCTAGCTGGGTGACACAGTCAACACAATACAGCAAGCTGGTAAAATATGCACATTCCCTTCTGAGGAGCAGGGAGTCTCTGGGAGTGAGTAGGTTATCTCTGACTCTTTAATCCTTGCTATTGGGGTGACTAATTACCTGGTGTAGGAATGGGGGAAGAGGGAGCTGGCCAGTTAGCTCAATTGGTTAGAGTGCAGTATTGATAACACCAAGGTCAAGGGTTTGGATCCCTGTACTGGCCAGCCACCCAAAAATAAAGAGAAAGGAATGGGGGAAAGAAATGTTCCACCACCCTGCAGAGGTCTCAGCCTATATGCGATAGCCCCATGCTTGTGGGAGGGGTAAAAGCCAGATTGGGAAAGGTCAAGCAGATGCAGGACCTAAGAAAAGCAGCCCTTGTGTGAGTAAGCTTTGAGCCCCCAAGTGCCTGCCCACTAGCACTCTGTAGTGGAATGGGCAGTACCCAGGGATAGTTGGGGGCAGGTGGGCATACCCGTCCCTGGATTCTGTGATTCTCCCCTGTCCAGTTGGCAGAGTCCCTGCTTTTTGCCCCAGTGGCAGGTGCACCCTCTAAAAGGAAAGGGAGTAAACACTGAGTATTAAGTGTAAGTTTAAAGTTTACTTTGTCCAGTTGGCAGAGTCCCTGCTTTTTGCCCCAGTGGCAGGTGCACCCTCTAAAAGGAAAGTGAGTAAACACTGAGTATTAAGTGTAAGTTTAAAGTTTACTTTGCCTACTACATTGCATGTGGCTTGGCCTAGAGAAAGTGCTTGATACATGTGTGTAGATTGTCTGTCTATTGACTGGATTTCCAGGAGTGAAAATCACCTCTGTACTCCTGTCAAATGTCTTGTAGTCCTGATTGGTCTTCAAACCTGTACACTGTCAAAATGCCCTGACCTCCTAATTTGTCCTTTAACCTATGTTTTGGAAATACCATATTGGAGAGAGTCATGTTTTCCAGAATTGACATTTTAATTAGTCCTACTGTCCATTAGTTAAATTAAATGTATCACCAAACTCATAACTGGTGTATAGCCACTGATCTACAAAGAACATAGCGTGGCAGCCATAGAGTAGGTGAGAGAACAATGGATTAAGTCAAGATCTGTATTTCAGTCTTTTCTCTTACTTGAACATGGTCACTTGACCTCTTTGAACCACTTTTCCCTCTTGTATAAGATGGCCGTGACACATTGCTTCCTATACATGGTAGCTCATGTGCAGTAAGTCTCTGGCCCTTCATTTTTTCTTTCATTCATTGAAAGGCAATACACATGGAGAAGTGTGTGCAGTTTTGGGATCCCATACATGTGTTATCCTTCCCCCGGACTGTGGGTCAAGCCAAGCCGTGACACATTGCTTCCTATACATGGTAGCTCATGTGCAGTAAGTCTCTGGCCCTTCATTTCTTCTTTCATTCATTGAAAGGCAATACACATGGAGAAGTGTGTGCAGTTTGGGGATCCCATACATGTGTTATCCTTCCCCCGGACTGTGGGTCAAGCCAAACTGTCCTTGTCCAGCTCAGCTGGCTGCAGATCCTCCCTGTGCCTGTCCCCCAGCCTCCCCTCAACACACAGCCAAGAGGCCTCAGCTCTTTTTAATAGCTTCTTTTGGTGGCCATTAGCTTGGAAGTATTTATCACGACTTCCACGTCACAGCAGAAGTGAGACGGAAGGTGGGATCAGTTAGGCCAGTGAAGTTAGAGATAGAAACCAGGGCTTCAGAATCAGAGAGGTGTCACTAGGTAGAGAGAGTACTGGATTCAGAGGAAGAAGACCTAGATCTTCTTGGGTCTGAATTTTGGATAGCCTGTTAACTTCTTTATGAAATAGCCCCCATCCTTTTTCACCAAGTCATTTATGAAGAAATATATGAGATGCTTCCTAAATTTTAAACTATTATAAAAATGTAAGGCATTTTAAAGAATCATTAAAGTTTTAGCCCTACAGTATAGTCTGTATACTGCCACTAGTCAGATGACCTTGGACATGTGACTAAGCTGCTCAGAGACACAGTCTCTCCAGCTGCAAAATGTGGGAGTTGGGCTGGATGATCTTTGAGACCTAAGACTAAGGTTCTGTATTTGCTGTGTTGTCAGTTAAGTACTGCCTTGTTATCTTTCTTTTTTTTTTCTGGTGGCTGGCTGGTTGCCTAGTTATCTTTAAAAAACAGGCAGAGGGCTGACCAGTTAGCTCAGTTGGTTAGAGCATGGTGCTGATAAAAAGCTGGCAGTCTTTAGCAATAGATTTGAAAAAATGAACTGGTTGGTGTTTCTTGCAGGAGGAGCAAATATGACATCCTCATGGAGAAGCTTTCAGTTGTGCTGAGCACGCGGAGTAACCAGATAGAGACACTAGCAAAGCTGCGAGAAGAACTGGTAAGCCCGGGGGCTTCCATGTGCTGGGCAGAATTGGATCTGTACTGCGGCTGGGAGATCTTTGGCAATTGTAGATTAACAAATTGCAACCCAGAGTCCTGTTATGGACTTGAAACAAGTGGGATTTTCCTTTGTTTTACAGAATGAGAAACTGCTCAGTCCTTCATTTAAATTCTTGGTCTTGACTGACTTCTATTTTCCCCTGGGGTTGTTCTAGGACCTGCTATCAAAGTTCATATGAAATGGCAGATCTTGGCATTTAGATTTACCTACGTAATAAAGCTTGTAATTTTGTTCCCAGTGGTTTCTACTGAAATAACAGAGTGACTGTAGTGAGAAGGAGGTGAGACGACATGTGGAGAAAAGCAATTATTGGCCTGCTCTGTCCTTGGGCACAGGAGTAGAGGCAGAGATAAAGTGAAGAAAGCGTGGAAGGGCACTGTATCCAGTCTGATCCAAACAGCCTTCAGTGGAAGTTAGAAAAAGCCAGCACTGAAAATGTGAGGAAAATAAGATTGCCCTAGGTTAAACCATAGCACTTAAAACTTAAAATTTGAAGTCAAGTTTTTTGGGTACTAGTAATTAGTCCCCAAAGGGACATGGTCTACAGTCTCATCACAGCCACCCGTGCTGCACTGGTGATGCTCTAGTCTCTGATCTCTTTGTTCAGAGGAGGAGGCAATATCCTTCCCATTGCTGGATATATATTGCATGCCCATGTCCCTATAAAGCAGAGGTTACAAACTGAAGGCTTGTGGGTCAGACTTTGCCTGTTAAATACATTTGACCTAGCATTTTTTCTTTTCTCTCTCTCTTTTTTTTTTTTTTGGTGGCTGGTCGGTATGGGATTCTGAACCTATGACTTTGGTGCCAGCACCATGCTCCTCCTAAGTGAGCTAACCAGCTAGTCAGACCTAGCATTTTTTTAAAAATTGAGATTTCACATAAAAATCTAGGTTTCCCTTGCAAAGTCAGAAGCTCTGGTCAGCCTGGGCCTGCAGTCTCTCATGACAGCAGCTAGCTGGAGCTCTGGCCAGCCGCCCTGTCCCCCACTTCCTGTCTTCTCTCAGAAACCAAGGCAGAGTCTGTCATTTGTCATACGTGTGCATTGCTGTTTGTGGTAAGAGAGAAATGTTTCTCTATATCTGAGTCTCTATCAAAGGTGGAAAATAAAAGGCAGACTGAGAAAGCCTCTCCCGGGAGACCCTAGTAGAAATGAAGAGAATTCTTCCATGCTTAATGAACAAATATCTGGGCGTTTTGTTCATTCATATTACTTGCCCAGCCCACTCAGGTCACTTGGGGCAGGGAGACAGGGTTAGTCTGGTCTCCCATCAGCACTGTGGGCCATGTAAGCAGCAAGATTTGACTGTGACAGGACCTTCTTTCATTTATTCATTCAGGAGATACTTCAGTGAGTATCTCCTTTGAGTTGAACTGTGTTCCACACGAAGGTGACAAAAGTTAATGAGAGTGGCAGGTCTCCCACTGTCATGGAGCTGTCCAGTAGGAGGGTCAGGCATGTGAAGAATGCATCTGAGCTCGGTAGAAGGGCAGGTGTGCTTTCGTTAACAAGCTGGGAAGCTTTATAGAGCAAGTTGGGGTCAAGCTGAGCTTGCTGCAAGGCGACTGAGGAAATGGTATCCAGGCAAAGGGCAGCAGCTCGAGCAATGCTGTGGAGTTGTGGGAGGTTGTGGGATGTGTTGAGAGGTCAGCAGTAATCCAGAGGATAGTGGTGGCAATGTGCTGGAGATGTGGCCAGAAAGGCAAGTTGGGGCTGCTTCAGAAAGGTCTTGAGTACCCACCCGAGCAGTTGAGACGTCAGCCTTTAAACTTGTGAACTGCTGGTGGCGGCATACAAGTGGAGAAGCTACCGGAAGAGAGGGGTGTTAGGAAGATGAACTGAGGGAGGGAAGGAGATTGGCTAGGCAGATGACAATGAGGGCTTGAATTGTTGGAGGAGAAACTAACAGGACCTGGTGAGTGACTGAAGCAGGATGCAGAGGTGAATGAAGAAGATGGCTCTTAAGATGAAGCCCGTGTTTAGGCTCGAGTGACTGCAGCTCACACAGGCAGACTGCATGTCTGTGTGCTCTTTGCCGGAGTCCCCGCTATGGGACAGTGCCTGTCCCCAGGAGACATCCAGTAAATATTTACTGAATGAAAGTTGGAACAAAGTACAGAGTACAGAAAGAGGAACAAATTCGGGTGATGAGGAGGCAGATGACAAATTTGATTTTATGATTTATTGTATGAAGATCTTCTGGGACGTTCCCCTGATGTCTAGTTGGCAGCTGGAAATAGGGGTCAGGGTGAGGTGAGCAGGATTTGGTGAATAATTAGCCTGTAGATGAGGTTGATGACATGAATATGGATGCTGTCTTTTCACAGCGGGGGGTTGAGGGGGTTCCTGTTGCTTCTTTTTCTTTTTGCTCGGCAGATTGTGTGAGTCTTTGAAGGCTAAAAAAAATAATAATTATTATATAAATAATTATATAAATAACATATAAATATTTATATATATTATAAATATATAAATAATGATATAAATATAATATAATAATGATATAAATAATAATAATAATAAACAAAGTAAAAAAAAATAATAATAATGTAGATGAAAAAGCATGGCCTGCACGTGAGGCTGCCCATCAGTATCCCTTGCAGCAAGAATGTGATTAGGATTATTTTGGTTGTATCGGCCTTGCAGAAATAAGAGTGATAGGATGGATGTACTTGTCAGCATTGTGTTGGAACTTCACAGATAGACCACATTTTAATGTTAT
>NW_007726367.1:282028-366930 GCF_000696425.1 Galeopterus variegatus
GTATGAAGAAGCGGGGAGGGATGAAGAACAAGAGTTTAGAAGCATAAGAATGAATCTAGAGCAGTCTATAATTTACTCTTGACTCTCTAGGGCAGGGTTTCTCAACCGTGGCTTTGTTGATATTTTGGGCTGGCTAAGTCTTTTTTTTTTGGATGCTGGCTTGTACAGGGATCAAACCCTGGACCTTGGTGATATCAAGTCCCCAGAAAGCAGGACTACATCCTCCTCCCTCACTTGGGATGGTCCAGGGCTCAGTACCATATGGCTAGGGCTGGGGTTTGATGGATGAGTTTCCGTGGGGTCTTTCCATGGTGCTGGGGGCATGGCTAGATTAACGATAGGTGCCATTTTCCAGCCAGTGGGTTCGAATGAGCCGTATGGGAGTCATGTGTACTTTTTTGATAGCCATATGTTCTGCCACCCAATGGCCAGAGTGCTGGCTCGTCTGAGAGTTGCTCACACATATGTGGTAGCAGCAGCCCACAGACATTTGCTCCTTATCTCTCCCCCAGAGTGTAAGAGGAAACCTGTAAGACTCAATGAACAGCTCTTAGTCACGAGTACCCCCTGTCCATAAACGAGAGCAGCAGTGACTTGCTTCACTGCTCCAGGGTTGCAGAATCAGATGGTAGCAGTGGCTAGGAGGGCGGTGTAAATGAGTGAAATGGGCCATGTGTAAAAATCCTGTGATAGCAGTATAGATTTAAGAAATTAGCTTTCCTCTTAACTACCTTTAGAGAAAAGCAGCACAAAAATGATGATAAATGGCAACTGACCTTCAGTTTTATTGTCCAAAGATCTAATAGGGAACAGGAAGGCATTGACACCCTGGAGACATGCAGGGAAGTACCTGACACTGGCTGTGAGGAGCTGTGATCCTGGCATTAGTAGCCAGATATCAGTTTTTCAGAAGTTGGAATCTGATTTTTTTTAATATGAAATCTCTCACTATTCAATGTTGACAAGTAAGTAAAAAAAAAAACCAATAATAATGTAGATGAAAAAGCATGGCCTGCACATGAGGCTGCCCATCGGTATCCCTTGTGGCAAGGATGTGATTAGGATTATTTTGGTTGTATCAGCCTTGCAGAAATAAGAGTGATAGGATGGATATACTCATCAGCATCGTGTTAGAACTTCACAGATGGACCACATTTTAAATAATGTTATAAATTTTTTTTTTTTTTTTGGAGGCTGGCTTATACAGGAATCAAACCCTGGACCTTGGTGTTATCAGCACCATGCCCTAACCAACTGAGCTAACCAGACAGCCCCCAAAACTTTTTTTAAAATCTAATTTTTTTCCTGTTTGTTCCACTGCCTGTGGAAGGTGTGTGTGTGTGTTAGTAATTAATACCTTCACTTGCTAAAAAATCAATATGAAAAGGTGTCAAGTGAAAAGTCTCCTTTTATCTCTACCTCCACCTGCTTCATTCTCAGCTCTATATATACCCTTTCAGTATCTCTTTAGGTAAATCTCTTTCCCCCTCTTGTGATCAAGAAGTACAATCACTTACATACTGCTCAGGACCCTATTTTCTTCCTGTGACAATGGAACTTGGCAATCTTTCTTTGTTAGTACCTCCAGCATTTCCCCATTTAAGATAATCAATTAACTCAAGTCCCGAACTTGTGTTTGTTTACATGACTCCTTCGTAGTTGCAAACATCTTGCTTGCACCTAACAGTAGCTTTTAAACTATGTTTTGGCAGGGGCTGTGTGAAAGGACCTTTAAGCGTCTGTACCAGTATATGCTGAACGCCGGTTTAGCCAAGGTGGTCTCCATCCCCTTACAAGACATTCACCCTGAATGTGGACCTTGTAAGACAAAGAAAGGTAAAGGCAGAGTTTTGGCTTCTGTTCCCTTGGCTGGCTGGCTGGTGGCTTTCACTTTTCTCTCCTAAGCTCTAGCCTTTCTCTTTGATCATGTTCTGCCTTGCAGTGTGATGATTTCACATATTTATTCAACTCTTTATTCCTCAGTCCCTCGTTCAGGACTTTCTATGTAAAGAGTGGCCAGAAAATGTTTGCTGAAAAAAGCACTTCTAACTCCCAGTAGACATTTCTATGTGGGTATACCCCAACATCTGAGATCATGGTGTCCAAAAAACAAGTTCATCTTTTCCTTTTTATACTAAGCCACTGTTCATTCTTTAGTCAGTCTTTTTTAAGTACTTGCTCTGTGTTTCATAGTCTTGTCATCTAGTCCTATAAGGTAGGTGGTGTTATCACCATTGTAAGAAAATTAAAGTTAAGAGATGCTAAATAACTTACGTAAGGTTAAGCAATCAGTATGTGGCAGAGGTGGGATTTGAACCTTCTAAGAAAGGTAAACCAAGGACAATAGACTATAAATCTTTAAAACCTTTCATAGTCTTTATTTTTCTCTATTCTTGATTTTTGTCCCATGCTGTTTAGCCTTCCTGATTAACCAAAATCATTTTTGTTTTATTTTTATTTTTATTTTTTTTAAAAGATGACCAATAAGGGGATCTTAACCCTTGACTTGGTGTTGTCAGCACCACACTCTCCCAAGTGAGCTGACTGGCCATCCTGTATAGGGATCCGAACCCATGGCCTTGGTGTTATAAGCACCAGTCTCCCAGGTGAGCCAGGGGCTGGCCCAACCAAAATCATTTTAAAAGCTGAGGGTCAGAGATGATACATGCATTTATCTGCATTTATCATGTCGAAGTACATGCATTTATCTGCACTCCACCCAAACTTCGCCACAGTGATGATAAGGGATATAAAAAGAATAAACCCACAAGCACAAAGAGAATATGACAGGAAATGACTGTAGGGAGCCATCAACAGCATTTTGATGCTCAAGGTAAGATGGACACATGGTAACCAACTGAGTAGACTGGGAAAGCTAAATGCCTAAGAAGGGTGATAGCCAAGAATTGACACCTCAGAACTCGAAAAAAAACTAAAAAATTGGAGATTCCAGGCACCTTTGAAAGCACATGTGTGGGGAGTGTCTTAGTTTTCTGTTACTTATAGCAATATCTGAAACTGGGTAATTTATAGAGAAATTTATTTTTTAAAGTTCTGGAGGCTGGGAAATCTAAGGTCCCAGAGGTGCATCTGGTGGGAACCTTCTTCCTGGTGGGAACTCTCTGCAGATTCCCAAAGTGGCGCAGGGAATTACATGGCAAAAGGGCAAGAGTGTGTGCTAACATGCTTCTTCATCTCCTTATAAAGCCACCAGTCTACTCCTGTGAAAATCCATTAATCCATTAACTCATTAATCTGTGAATGGATTAATCTTGAGTTGCTCTGGCCCTCAAGATCCATTCATCTCTTAAAGGCCCTACCTTTCAAATACTATATTAGGATTTCCCACCCTCTTAGTACTGTTGCAATGGAGTTTGCATTTCAACATGAACTTTGGAGGAGACAAACGTTCAAACCATAGCAATGGGGCTAGAGACAAAAAGGATTGGTTGATACTCTGTGTGAAAGAAGTTGCACCCCGGGTCCCCTCCCCTACTTTGCATAGCTAGATAAGATGATTCTTCCCACAGACAGAAGTCTGGAGTTATCTCAAGGGACTATGCACCAGAGGGTTTCCGAACTCACAGACCTGAGAGCAGGCTGGGGACAGGGTGCTGTGCTGGAAACTGGATATATGTGATAATCACTAAAAGATGAGACTCCTCTCAGCTGCCTTTCCCAACTTGGCTGTCTCTTGGTCTAGTCTGTCACTTGATAGGGAACATCGTTCTGTAGCTTCTTAAAAGAGAAATGGGCTCCTAGAACACTGACAGCCAGACTTACAGTCCACTAGACGAAAGGCTGGAGGCTTCTATTCTGAAGAAACTGACCAGTCCAAGAGAAAAGTCCTCCAGATACTGAAATTTGGGGGTTTGCCAACAAAATAGTTGTCCCTGCTGTCTCACCCTTTACTGGAGCCCACATGGTGGCAACCTTTTCTTTCCTCTTGCCCACCCTCTAAAACATTGGGCAGCATTTTAATGCTTCATCAAATATTTGAGGAAAACTCTAGCATTAATGTAAGAGAAACAAACAAACCTAGGAAACAGAAACAGCAGGGAGCAGAAGAAAACTTAAAAGTGAAAAAAGAGTCCTCAGAAAAGAGTAGATACTATATCCATGCAACCAGAGCATAGGCTGCAAAGAAGCAACATGCAGAAAATAAAAAAGAGCTCTTAGAAATAAAAGAATAAAAGAAATATGACTATTACAATTAAAGATTTATAGAATGGGAGATTGTAAGATAAAGTTGAGAAAATCTCCCAGAAAGAACAGAATTCAAAAGAGATGGAAAATGGGAGTTGAAATTAATAGCCCGAGCTTAAAAGGTCCAATGTCCATGTAACAAGGGTTCCAGAGAAGGAGGTACACGCATGTACACAGAGAATTGATTGGAGAGGAGGAGATTAGGAGAAATGACACAAGGAACTTGCCCAGATCCGAAGGACATAAGTTTCCAGATCAAAAGACCTACTGGGTTCCTAGCATAATGAACATAAAGAAACCCATGCCAAGATGCAGCATCCCGAGATTTCAGAAATGTGGGGATAAAGACCCTCTAGAGAGGACACCTCAGACTTCCCAATGGTAACTGAAGCTGGAAGACATGGTAGCAGCACTGTCAAAATTCTGAAGGAAACAGACTTTCAGTCTGGAGTCCTTTGTCCAGCTTCAGCATCAATCAGCAGTGAGAATAAGGATGAGTTCACACATGTCCACACTCAAACAGTTTATCTCCATGTTCCCATTAGGGAGCTCCTGGTAGATGTACACCATCAAATGACAGAATTAACCAAGAGGCAGGAAAGCATGGTGTCCAGGAAGCAGGGGCAGGTGAAGGAAAACTTGGGGCTGTGGTGAAGCGAGACAACAGGACGACAGGCCCAAAGAGCAGCCAGTTCTGATGAGTGGATGGGCGAGGGCTCCAGAGTGGTGGAAGTCCATGCAAGTGACAGGTTGCTGAGGGCGTGTGAATGAGAGAGTCTGAGCATGAATTAGTTATAGGCATGTAGAAAACCAACCAAATGGGAAAGAGTGAAGTTATTAATTCTAAGGACAAACAAAAGGTGTACAAGAAAAAAGTGCTTAGGGACTGTGTGCTTGACTGTGGGCATAGGAAATAAGCATGGAGAATGGCTTCATTAACACATCTCTGTGGAATGTGTGCTGAAGGAGGACTTCCCCATGCCCCCAGCACTTAGCTCCGTGCCCTGTGGAAGTAGGCAGCCACATTTGTCATGAGAGTACAGACCACCAGTCTGAGGGATCTTGGCTTCTTCCTTTATTATCTAGCTTAGTTAATGGAATCACTGCTGAGAAAAGTCTGAGAAGATGGTAACACACAGACAATTACAATACTGCAAGTATATTAACAAAGAGAGGAGCAGCTGGGAGGTAGGGAAGCCCTCCTAGAGCAGAACTTCATCTTCAAGTCCCTTGTTCTTAACACATTCTTCATTGCTGAGTAAATATGCAAGTGATCAAATGACTGGAACTCCTCAAGGGAAAGAGGGGGTGGCATCAGCCTTTAAGTAGAGAGGAAGTTAGAACAGATTGCTGGGTCCTGTTGCAAGGAAGAAAAGGTTCACAGAACTCAGAGGTGGCCTGGGGAATTTAACTGTTAGGAGATTCCTCAGTATTGGACTTGGAAGTCTGATCTGAATGCTTAAAATACTCATGGACTGTGGATCTGTCGGAAAAGTGTTAAAAATAAACAGACTGGAGTAATTTTATCTTTAAAGTAAAGAGAAATTAAGGAGGAAACTTAGTTCCTTAAAGAACCTTCTTTGCTGGGCAGGCAACCATGGATAAAGGCTTCTGCCAGGCGTGAGATCCCTGGAAATTCAAACTAACCATTTGAAGCTAACAGATACCTGACTGGACTTCGAAGTAAGAAGCCCTGGGTTAGAATTCTTATTCCATCACTTTCTGGTGGGGTGGCCTTCAGCAAGTTATTATTTGACCTTCCTATACCTCAGTTTCCTCCTCTGAATTATCTGGGGTAATAGTATGCACTTTCCAGGGTGTTGTGAGGCTTACAGGTGGCAGGGTACACAGAGTGTTGTGGGGCGAACGCACAGAGGAATTCAAGACTGGCGTCAGTGTTGTAGTTTTTTTAGCTCTTTATTTAGTGTTGCATCTCTTTGTTCAGTGTTACAGTGCTTTATTGCTTGCAAGCAAGGAGAGTACTGGAGGGCAGAAAACTCCCAAGCCAGTGTCTCCCAGAACAAGGGAAACGACCCCCTCATATAGCCTAATTCCTGCCCTCCTGTTCAAGTCCTCTTATGTAAATGAGGGATGCTGTCCTGCTAATTTGGATTGGCTGATTGTGGGACACAGTCCGTAGGTCACTTTAGGAGCCTAATTTGCCTCTGGCCCCTGGGGGAGGGGTGTTAGACTGCTGTTATCTCATAGGGGGCGGGCCCAAGAAGCAAGCAGGGTAAATGGCAGGGGCTTGAGTTTTCAGTGGAGCATGGAGTTTCTAAAACAGTTTCTCAAGTGGAAAAGGGAAAGGCTCAACAATTTAAAATGCTTAGGGGTCCCTGCAACAAGAGCAGGGCCCACATGCTGGTGGCATGCAGGCCCCATCTAGCAATGTATCTTGCTTGGCTCATAGTGTTTGTTTTCATTGAATTAGTTGTTGCCATTTAATAATCACAGATTTTCACCTAAAAAGCCTCACTTTCAAGTTCTCTGTAAAAATAAAATAGGCAACATGGAGCTGCATTTCCTTAGTAGCAACATGGTAGGCAGAGAGGGGCTGCACCCTTTTGATGGGGCTTGCCTTCCCCATTCACCAAGGACACCCTCCTTGCCACCATCTCACCTGCAGCCTGCTTCATTCTTGTATGTCATCTGCCTGACCCTTGAAGGTACGTCCTCCCACAGGACCTGTCCCACAGTGAGCGGTCCTAGTTCTCTTGAGGCCTGGGGCTGGGAGGACTTCCTAAAAGAAAGGTCAGCATGACTCAGAGTACCGGTAGTGGTAGCTTGGGGTCCTTGTGCAGGGATAAGAGGACAGGCACCCTAGATGAAAATTAGAATGTTTAGACTGTCACGCCCACGCACACATGCATGCACTCTGAGCCTGCTCTGATTGCAGGAGGCTCTTCTCCCTCCCAGGGTAGTCTCTCCCCACATTGTCACCCAGCTTCTCTGCTGCTCAGGCTTGAAACCAGGGCATGTTACCAGCCTTTCCTGCACTTTGCCTGGCACATCCATCTCAGTTATTATCTGCGTGGCTTTTTTCCCGGTAGGTCATGAGGTAGTCGAGTGATGGCCATACCCATTATGTCCTTAATGCCTGTGCAATGTCTGCTTGGAACAGAATAAGCGCTAAGTTAATGTTCAACAAATTTCATTTAATTAAATGGAACTTTAGTGACTTTCCTTGTGCAAGCAACAGCTGAATGCACAGTTTTCAGGAGTTTTTTGCCTTGAGCTTTGTCATTCTGGTTTGCAAAATTAACATAAAACCTTCCTTCTAAGGCATTATGGAGTAGAGAAGACTTAATAAATAAAGATGATGTATTATTTCATGTAAATTTACAAATGTGCCTGGATATGTATGAGTTACTTCTAAAATTCCTTAAATAGTTTGGACTTAGACATATTTCAAGTGCATATTTCACTGGACAGAAAGCCACAATGATCTGTTTTGCAAAAAACAAAAAACCTTCGTAGTAAAAACAGTCTCCCTGAAATGATGTTTTGCAAATTTGGATTATTTTCTTCAAATATTTACTAGTCATCCTGTGTTTATTAAATTGTGCTGAGAAAAGGAAGGAAGAGAAATAGAAGTTAATTTTGCAGTCCTTCAGAAAACTATCATGGTTGGAAGCTAGACTGGGGCGGTCACTTGAGTGGATTTTCCAGGTTTGGTGACAAGATGAGGCCAACATTGAAGGGGAAGGGGTGGTAAAGTATCTGTACTCCACTGTTTATGATGTGGACTCTCCCCATGGCTGTTGCCCCTGTGACTTAAAAAATAAGTTCAACAAGATTGCAGGACACAAGATTACAAAAATCTGTTGTATTTCTATACACTTGTAATGAATAATCTGAAAATGAAATTAAGAAAACAAATCTGCTTACAATAATTTAGGAATAAATTTAACAAAAGTGCAAAATGTATACTCTGAAAGCTACAAAACGTTGTTGAAAGAAATTTAATGTCTAAGTAAATGGAAAATCATCTCTTGTTCATGGATCATTGTTAAGATGGTAACACTCTCCAAACTCGTCAACTGATTCAACACAATCCCTATCAGAATCCCAGCTGACTTCTTTGTAGAAATTGACAGGCCAGTCCTAAAATTCACAGGGAATTGCAAGGGACCCAGAAAGCTAAAACAACTCTGAAAAAGAAGAATGATATAGGAGAACTCATACTTCCCACTTTCAAAGCTTACTACAAACGAACAGTAATCAAGACAGTGCGGTCCTGCCATAAGGATAGACATAGATGAATGGAATAGAATTGAGAGGCCAGAAATAAACACATACATTGATGGTCAGCTGGTCTTCTGCAAGGTTGCCAAGACCATGCAATGGAGCAAAAATGGCCAGTCACAAAAGGCCATTACATTTATAGGAAAGTCCTGGATAGGGAAATCTAGACGTAGATTAGTCAGTGCTTAGGGCAGGGGTGAGGGGATAGAGGAATGGTAGCTAAAGGGTCTGAGGTGATGAAAATGTCCTAAAATTCGTGATGGGTACACAGACCTGTAAATACACTAGTCCCCCCTTATCCATAGGGAATATGTTCCAAGACCCACAGTGGATGCCTGAAATCATGAATAGTACTAAACCTTGTATATACTATGTTTTTTTTTCCATCTGATTAAAAATAACCCACAGTGGATGCCTGAAATCATGAATAGTACTAAACCTTGTATATACTATGTTTTTTTTCCATCTGATTAAAAATAATTAAAAATAATTAAAAGCAACAAAAGTGATTAAAGGATACTAGTGAAAAAAATGAATAGTAACTACCGTAATTAATAATTAAGATAAATAAAAGAAGCAAACACATTTTAATATGGCAAAAACTATTAAAAGTGAGGACTTAAAAGAAGGGGGTTATTATCCCCAAGAGTGTGAATTCCTGGGCTTGAGTAACTTCTGCAGGGGCACAGGCACCTCTCCCTCTGTCAGGAATGGTCCTCTCCCCTCCCCTGCTGCTCTAACTCAATCCTGGGGACAGCAGGAGCCATCGACCTCCTTCAGCAGGAAAACGTGCTGCCCAAACTACTTAGGAAAAAGCTGGGGCAGGTGGAAGGGGCATAGGGACTGGGGAAAGATTGTAGAGAGTCAGACTGGGGCAGACAACCACAGACATGCCTCAGACTTAGGACGGGCCATGTGCTGAGGGAGGGGCCCCTGAGATTTTCCTTCAGGATCTGTCTTGGGTGTAGCCAGCTGATTGCTTTGGGGGGAGGAGGGAATGCTCCTGGGAGCACTTGAATGTCCATACAGGGTGACCAGCTAGCAACAGATATGGGGGCCAGCACAGAGCCCTTAGGAAGGTTTGCTGTTGTCATTCTGCTTGGCAGCGCACAATTTACACCCAGCCCTTCTCATCTGTCGGTCACACTTCAAGAACTTTGGGGACTGAAACCAGTCAGTCACTAACCCACCCCAAGGGTTCAGGGAGGTGCTATTTGCACTGGGTTTTTAATGATGGCTCTGAAACTCTACACCAAGAATTCCTAAGCCCTTGTAAGCCCCCATGTGTGTTATTGTCAATAACTTTGTTTCCTTATGCAATTAGTAAAAAAACCCTTAGCCTCTGGGCTTGTCTAAGGACCTTAAAAAGAGGAAGGAACTGGGTGAGATAATACCACATTTTTTCCCCATTTTGTGGTCAGCTTTGGAGCGGGGAGGGGGGAAAACATCAAGACAATATGCCAGGCTCTGTGCTAAGTGTCTTTTCTTTTATTCCAGTCCTGCTAACCATCTCCTCTGTACTTCTCTTTCATTTCACTGATAAGAAGGGGAGGCACAAATCTCTTGCCTAAACTCACAGAGCTGGTAAGTGCAGGTGCAGGGACTTGAACAAAGAAAGTGTGACTCTTGAGCCTAGCCATCAATCAGTCCCTTCTGCTGCCTCTCATGAGTGACTGGGCTGGATCCAGGAGAAAATAGAAGTTGGGTAGGTGAGTGCCTGGGGCCTGAGCCAGGGGGATGGGGCTAAAGGTAGAACCAGCCTGCGACAACTCCTAGTGTTACCTGGCACAGGTGCAGCTGCCTGCCCCCAGACAAAAGCAGACCACTCAAAAGTCAAATGTTGGTGAAAATGGAAATTAGCTTTTATTCAAGAATACTGGTGACCTGAGGGGAGGTGTTGGACTCACCCATTTCTCCAGTAGACCTGAAGGCGAATGGCCAAACTAAAGTCATTTTCAAGATTCAGATTTACTGAGGGGTTTTTAAAGAGGGGATTGAGGGAATGGAAAGGGAAATGAAAAGCAGGAGGGAGGAGGATGTGAGCTGCGGGAGCTCCGTGCAAGGAGCCAGGTGCAAGGTCTCGCCAAGGCTCCGTCTGGTCTCTGCTTCCATCCTCGCTGTTACCTCAGGGTCTGGGTAGTACGTGCAGGTCTGCAGCTTCAGGCTGGCTGGACAACAACTTTACATTCATATAAATAATGACATCTTGCCCCCTTAGCCAAGGTTCAAAATATCAAATAACGGTGGGGAAAGGGGAACTCAGAGAAGTGCATGCAAAGAAAAAAACTGTGTCCTTTTAAAATTTACCTACAGCCCATGAGATTTTAGGTCCCCAAACAGCTTCAGTCCTGCTTACTCCAACAGTAGGGGCCCGAGAGTCTACAGATTTGGACTCCCTGCCAGGGCTCCTTCCCTCCAAGCCATCTTTTGCATCCGCCACAGAAACAGCTTTGAGTCAGTCCTAAACATCACACCTACAAGATAAAAAACAAACTATCCTTTTCCTGGCAAACACACCTTCTGCAATCTACCTTTTTCTTCTTTCTCACCTTCATTCCTGCCCCTCTCCTGCCACTTCAACAGTGAGCTTGTCCTTTTCCACCTCTGCGCCTTGGCTCATACTGTGCCTTCTGCCTAGATGTCAGTCCCATTCTGCCTTGTCAGACAATTCTTTATCCTTTAATATCCTACCCCAATATCACCTCCTCATCCTACTGCTTTCTCATTTCCCAGCTTTGTTCATGCTTGAAGTAGAGCCCTGAAGGCATTGTAGCGTATTTCTCAGTGTTGGCCCTTCCAGAGGTCACCTGGCCAGAACATTTCAGGTGTGATGCACGAGCACCTTGTGTGCATTCAGTCATTTAGCCCTTCCTACCAGCTTGTTCTGGACATGCTGTTAGTGTTAGTCCTGGTTTATCAATGAGGAACTTGAGGCTCAGAGAGGTAAGAAGCTTCCCCATGGAAGAGCCAGAACTCACACCCAGGCTTGTGTGGAGACTGAGCCCATTGTGCTCTCTGCACCACCTGCCTCTATCTCAGATGTGACCTGCAGGGACAGGAAACCCATCTGATTCATCTGTATGTGTGATGGGCCTGGCACAGAAGGAACGCTGTGGATTCAAATTGAATTAAAGGCTCCAAGCAATCCCCTGACATTTTCAGCCCAAGTGACCGGGTATGACACTTGATCCTCAAAAGCTGTGTTTTCCCAAGGTTGTGGTAATGACCAATAGTGAGCATTTACTGAGCACTACTTATATGCCAGTCCCTGTATAAATGCTCTGTGAGGAAGATACGATTCTTGTCCCCATTTTACAGCTGAGGAAACTGAGGCATAGAGGACATACCACTTAGCCAAGGTTATACAGCTGGTGGCAGGTCCCACTAGACAGGGTGACTCTGGAGCCCATACTTTCCACTTGTGCCGTCACCCTGGGAGTGTGGTCCACAGTGCCTCCTCCATCGTTCCACTGCCGGCCTGGGTGCAGGGCTTCCAGCCTGGGCAGGTCTCTCTGCAGTCATCTGCGGCAGGAATCTCACATGCCTATTCAGTTTCCCAGACTACCTGAATGACTCCCAGCACTGACCAGCCCATTCTCCATCAGGGGTGGGTGTGCCGTCACCCTGGGAGTGTGGTCCACAGTGCCTCCTCCATCGTTCCACTGCCGGCCTGGGCGCAGGGCTTCCAGCCTGGGCAGGTCTCTCTGCAGTCATCTGCGGCAGGAACCTCACATGCCTATTCAGTTTCCCAGACTACCTGAATGACTCCCAGCACTGACCAGCCCATTCTCCATCAGGGGTGGGTGTGTGTGTTGGTAGAGGACGGTTAACACTCTGAATTTACATGACATTTGCCTGGCTCACCAGTAAGACTTTTCCTTTGCCTGTAACCTTTAAAGAGGAGACCTGCCCTGGGCTCATTTGTGCCCATCTTGCTTTTGTCCTTTCCGGGTTATCGGGTTAATTGTGGTGAAGTGCACCATTCTGCTAGAAGGCCAGAGAGCTCTTCATCAAAGACGTGAGAAACACGGGCTCTTGGCTCCACTTCTCAGTTGCTCTCTACAGTGCTAGAAATTTGAAATTCCAGTCCAGCGAGGTGGCCTCGTGTAGGAGACAGCGGTTAGATCCCATAACCCCTCTGAGTCTCAGGTTTCTCTTTCTTGAAATGTCAGTGATCACATGCAGAATCCACGTAATGAGTAAGTAGAATAGCACTGAACACACCTAGCACAACGCCTGCCTCATACTAGGAAGGATTCGCTCTTTGCCTTCTTCCTTTCTGGGTCTTCAGAATGTCTAAATTAGGCCTGTCCTGGCTCTTTGACACAAAAGAGCTGCGTGATTCCTTTGTGTTGAACTGCTGGCATTGGAGCACCACCTCTTTAAAATGCCCGCAGCTCCTTGTGCTGTGAGCACGTGCAGTCATCTGGCTGGTTGTATCCCCTGCCTTTTGTTCCTGGAAAGAAAGCCCTGCATCCAGGGATCAGTGGGTGCCATTAACTGAAGGGATTTTAATAGTAACAGTTGAAATTCTGAGGCTGGTGAAACTCTGGAACTCTGGGAATGTGTAAAGTGCTGATGAAACCTGGACTCACGAAGCACCATGTCCATCCTTCACCTGCCTTGTCTCTTGCAGTTCTCCTCACAGTCCTACATGGCTCGACCTTGCCTTTAGCCCTAGTTTACAGGCAAGATAGTTGAGACTTGCCCATGCTCACCCAACACAGGCTGGGGCACCCAGCTCCATGGCAAGAGAGTCCAGGTTCTTAACCACCCTGCTATGTGCCTTTTTTTTGTTGCTTTTTTTGTGGCTGGCCAATAGAGGGATTTGAATTCTTGACCTTGGTGTTATATTACCGCACTTTAACCAACTGAGTGAATCAGCCAGCCCTATATTGCTTTTCTAACACAAGGTCTCCAAAGTAAAGATGTACATGGCATGGCATGGGAAAAGGGAGATGTTTGCATGTGTGTTGAGAGACCAGATACAGACACAGCTTGGGTAAACAAAGCAGGCCTTACTGATGGATACAGAAGAAAGTTAGTGTGGTTGGGATTCACAGCAGAGAAATCAGCTAAGCTCTGTGGCACAGGCAGAGCTGCAAACCCCATGGGCTGAAACCTTGCCAGTAGCCATCTAGATGAGTCATTCCGGGCTTTCTGGAAGCACAGCAGCCTTGCACTAAGCCAGTCTCTGATGTGCCTGAGCAGGCCCACCCACAGCACCTCCTCCAGATCATGTGCTCTTTGTCAGTTTGGGACTAACGATGCCCAGTGATTGTAGGAAATAGCCAATAGTCCTCTGATATCACCCTTAGCCTTCCCTGGCCAATGGCCTGGCTGTGTAGGTGCCTTCCTGAACCCTGTGCTCAGAACTAGAGCAGGGGTAAGTTCCCATACCCAGAGGCCAGCTCTGGGCTTCTCCCTACAGTAATAAGGGACCAACCATCTTTAATGCCACAAATGTCTGTTATGCCTCCACCCTGTGCTAGGTGCTGGTGATACAATTCAGAAGAACTGTTCTGTGTTGGTAGACACCATCAACTCTGGAGGCAGAGAGCCTGGGCTTACATGCTAGCTCTGCCACTTTATAGTTCCATCACTTCGAACAAGTCACTTAACCTCTCTGTGCCTCAGCTTCTGCATCTGTGAATGGAGCTCATGGGGGCCTGCCTGCTTCGGGATTGTGAGATTTGAAGGGTTAATTCATATTACGGCCATGGTACAGTGCCTGGCTCATGGCAGGTACTGGGTGTTAGTGTTGAGGGATTGCTATATGCCACCCTCTGTATAGGTAGAGAACATTGTCATCCCA
Source organism: Galeopterus variegatus (assembly GCF_000696425.1). Taxonomy (NCBI): domain Eukaryota; kingdom Metazoa; phylum Chordata; class Mammalia; order Dermoptera; family Cynocephalidae; genus Galeopterus; species Galeopterus variegatus. The sequence goes on from NW_007726367.1 coordinate 296,295, forward strand.
TTTTACTGATTGGAAGACAGAGAGTAATTTCCTCAAAGTCACAGAAGTAGGAAGTTGTAGAGCTGAGATGCAAACCCCTGGCTGCCTGGCCCTGGAGCTCAAGTTTATCCTTATGGTCTCCCCGAGCCCCCAACCTGGCTGTCGGTAGAGGAGACCACCGTGCCACTGGGGAAGGCTTTGATGGGATAGGTGCCAGGTGCTGCAGTCATAGAGGTGAGACCAATGAACCAACTGGTGGTGAGAAGATCAGAATCTTTGAAGGCTAAGAGGACTTCCCTTTCTGCCCGTGAGTCCATGAGTGCACTAGTGACATTCTCCTCCTTCAACTGCGTTTACTTTGAGGGCTGTTCTGTATATCTTCTCCTGGCTAATTGCCCCTTAAGGAAGTTAAAAAGGAGTGGAAGAAATAACGCTGGGCTGTTGGCTGAGAATGTCTGGGCCTGTCTCCCCTAAGTGATGTCCTGTGCCGCTGCTCAGGCAGAAGCCAGCGTTCCTGGCACTGGATCACTCAGCTGTTCCGTCACATCGATGTCTTTGAATTAGGGGCATATGTCACCTGAGGGTTAGAGCCTGGGCTCTTGAGCCAGACTGCCTGGTAGATCCCAGCTCCTCACTTGCTCAGGGGTAGGAGTTTGGACAAGTTCCTTAGCTCCTCGGTGCTCTCATGTGGGGACTGGGGATGACAGCACCTGCTTCCTAAGGCCGAGATGAGGAGCAACTCATGCAAGACATGTGGAGGAGACCTTAGGACAGTGTCCGGGACATAGGGAGTGCTTGGTTGGTAGGTGGTGGCAGTGTCATCATCAGAAGCAATAGGGTGCTCTTGTGAGCACCACTATAGGAGTGAGATGGGTGGGGTGGGATCTGGAGGGGCTTCACTAGAGGACAGAGAGGAAGGTGGGATGGAGAATGGCATGGTGGTCAGTGTCTGTCCGCAAGCAGGGTGTGTTAGCTGCCAGCTGCCAGAAGTGCTGGTGGAAGAAAATCCCAAAGGGAGCCTGGCGGTGCCCCGATCCCAGGCACCCGAGCCTTCAGGTGGTTTTCCCCTATTCAGATGGAGAGAGAATAGCAGGAGAGGGTGGGGCAGGGGTCTGGAGCAAAGGGCAAAGTGGCCAGGGCTTGATGTTTCTTCTGATGAAATGTCGTGCACTGGGGTTCCTGTCTCTGTGAGGCATGGAGGGGACCAGCACCAGACTAGGGCCTGAGGACCACTGAGGCCATCCACACTTCTGCCTACCGTTTGCCCCAGGCCAGCCCTCCCAGAGGGTCTCCTCTGAGGGCATGGCCTTGATGAGTTCAGGGCCCCAAGAACTTCATCTGCAAGCCATGTGCTCTAGCCCCATGAGAGTCCCCTGGCCATGCGGGGGTGGTTGGACCTGACCTTCCTTAGATGTCAGTCCTTGTGCTCTCGGGTGGGTGCTTCATACCTCACTGCAGGGTCCTCAGTGACCATGGCTCCTGTACAACAGAGGCTGGTTGCAGAGACCAGCTTTAGTGTCCCCACCCCTCGCCGTAGTGCCCAGGGATTCTGCCCATTGGCATGCTGACAAAAGGTGGTGGAGACACAGCCTGTATTATTCCTGCTACTGTAACAAATTGCTACATACTTAGTGACCTCACACATGTTTATTATTATCTGAGATGAGTTTCACTGGGGTAAAATCAAGATGTTGGCAGGGCTGTGTTCCTTCTGGAGGCTCAAGGTTCATTCCCTGGCCTTTCCTAATTTCTAGATGCCACCTGCATTGCTTGGCTCAGGGTCACTTCCTCTGTTGTAAGCTAGCAGCGTAGCATCTTCCGTCTCTCATTCTGATGTTCCTGTTTCCCTCTGGTAAGGACTCTTAATATTACGTTGGACCCTCCTGGATAATCCAGGGCAATCTCATCTAAAAATCCTTAACTTTACCACAACAGAGATTTTAAAAAAAGAAAAAAACAATCCTAACTTAATCATTTCTGCAAATTCTCTTTTGCTGTGTAAGGCAACATATTCTCAGGTCGGAGGGATCTGGGCCTGGGCATCTTTGAGGGTCCGTGATTTTGCTTCCCATACTGTCGTATATCATAGGATATCTAAGTGTTCCCTGCCTGAGTGACTTTGCCTCTGTCATTGACAAGCTGTTGGGAGCTTGGGCAAGTTACTTAACCCATCTGTATCACAGTGACTTCATCCATCTTCTAGGTTGTTAGGATCAAAAGAGTTAGCGCATGGAAAGAATCAAGATGTTTTTGTTTTTTCTTGTACTTTTCTAGTCCTTATTTATATATTCTCTTGTTATGGCCATAGGTACAAGCTTGTTATTTTTTTCCCCTATCATACCATTGCAGGCACAGTGAGTGTGGCAGCTTTGGGTACATCACCACTTAGTCCCCCATGGCTGAGTTTTAGATCACTCATAAGAGCTGGGGCTGTGGAGTGCTGAAATGCACCTGTTACACTGGTAGCCATTGCCTCATTTTGAATTGTTTTCTTAGAATAAATTCCCGCCTCAGAACCACTGCAAAGGCCTCTTGAAACGCTCTGGAAGGGTTATGGAACTCGTTTATGCTACTGGCACCCCTTATTGGCCATGGGTATTAGGTAAAAGGAAAAAGATGTTTTTCATTCTTTCAATAAATACTGCTTGCCTGCCTCCCAAGTGTGGCCCTCTTCTGCGTGCTGGGCAGAGACCATGAAGAGACAGATGTGTCATCTGTTGTCACGGAGCTGATGTCTAGCAGGAGAGGGTGACTGTGTACTCCGTAGGACGAACACAGCATTTGTCATTTGTTTCATTTGCATTTCTTTGTTCACTCATCCTTTTGAAAATAAGAAGTCATTTTACAGAGTAAATTTTCAGATCTTGTGCCCCAAGACTTGCAGTTTTTAACTGTTCCAAACATGATGTGTACAGCCTTTCTCGGGACCTCTGCTGTGACAGTTCAGGTCCCCTCACCTCCTCCATGCAGCACTTTTTATTCATCACAGGGACCGACGTCATGGTTCGCTGCCTCAAGCTGCTGAAGGAGTTTAAACGGAAGGTTGAAGATGACCACGACCAAGATGATGATGACGACGAGGAAGTCATCTCCAAGGCGGTGCCTCCAGTGGACATTGTGTATGAGCGAGATATGCTCACGCAGACCTACGAGCTCAGTAAGTCCTGTTCTCACGCCAGCTCAGATGTGGTTCCTGAGCACTGGAGTCAAGAAATGTCTTGCCCACGTGGCAAGAGAGGGCTCTGCTGCTGAGAATGTAATGCAGCCAGAAGCACTGTGGTTCCCTTGAAGGGTTTAGGCTTTGGGATCGGATGTGAGTTTGAATCTTTGCTGTGCCACTTAATGGTATGACTTTAGCAAGGTTTCTGAGCCTCAGTTCCTGCATCTATAAAATGAGATGTATTAGTCAGGGTTCTCCAGAGAGACAGAACCAATAGGATACATACAAGAGGTAGACATATGGGAGAGGAGTTATTAGGATAATTGGCTCACATGATTGTGCAGGCTGAAAAGCCCCATGATGGGCATCTGCCAGTGGAGAACCTGGGAAGCAGAGCCGTAGTGTGGCTCAGTCCAAATATGAAGTCCTCAGCAGCAGGGGAGCCTCTGGTGCCAGTCCCGGAGCCCAAAGTCCAGAGAGCCTGGGGTCCTTATGTCCAATAGCAGGAGAAGAAGGGTGTTCCAGCTCCAGAAGAGAGAGAGGACAAATTCCCCTTTCCTCTCCCTTTTTATTCTATCCAGTCCCCCAGCCTGTCGGGTGGTGCTCGCCCACACTGAGGGCAGATCTTCCCCATTCAGTCCTACCAACTCACATGCCAATCTTCTCTGGAAATATCCAGACACACCAAGAAATAATGCATTACCAATTATCTAGGTATCTCTTAATCCAGTCAAGTTGACATCCAAATTTAACCATCACATGTGGATAATACCCACACTAGCTCATTGTGAGGATAAATGACATAGGATTAAAATGTTTGGTACGTAGAAAGTACTCAAAAAACAAAACAAAACAACAAAACCCCACAGCCATTAATATTATTACTTGAAGGTGTGCTTTCTAAGATAGGTCTGGAGTCACCCAGGCTGGGAATTCTAGTAAGGAAGGAGCAAAAAAACTGTCTCTCCCATTCCTCACTCATCCCCTCGATCTCCTAAAATTTCTGTAGGACAGCAGTGACTCTGTGCTGTAAGTGTGTGGCCTCAGGGTCCTGTGGGTAGCAGTACAGAGGAGAAGATGAAGTGGCTGCAGGAGTCTGACTCAGCAGCAGGTCAGAAGCCACGCTGGCAAGTCGGCTTTCTGGAGGGCTCCTTGGCAGTTGTCCTAACATCTCTCAGATATGTTCCTCAGAACACAGTTTGAGAAAAGCTGCCCTTAACCCTTTCATCCCCACTTTTAGCATGTTGCTAGTTCAATATAGGAACACACCCCAGTCATCTCTTTTCATTCCAATGTTTATTTTTATACAGGTTCCATATAGCAAAACCTCCTCTGTCCAGATTGATTTTACCTGGTGGCCTCAAGTATGCAGATGCATCAGGAAATAAAGGGGAAAATATTTGTGAACAAAGAGCTTTGCCACCAAGTCTGCCCTACAGTTCACATGTTTTACTGGTGGGACTCCCTGTCCACCTCCCACCCCCAACCGGGCTCCTTCCTGGAGTTCTCAGTCACAGATTAGCAGAGTGCATTTAAAAGGGCCTCTTAGAGGCAAATAGAATAGCAGTACTGAGAAGCAAGAGCTTGTGGCAGGGCAGGAGCTGACCAGCTATACAGAGCAAATAATTGGCAGTCATCTGCTGGTCATTTACTGTGGGGCTGAATTGCATTATTTCCTCCCATAGTCCCTGCTTGCAGAACTGTTAAAGGACAATGCAATAGTTGGTGTACTTAGTGCCTTTGTCTACCAAGAAAGACAGGAAAATTAAAAGTACACATTTTCAAAAGTTCGTAATTAAAAATTATTTTGATGCTTTTTAAAGGGGACAATTTCATTTATCTGAAAATGTTCGTTCATGTGAAAGGGCTAATTTCCTGCTGCCGGGGAAACATGATGTTCCTGGAACTTACTAGATCATCTGTAGATCGTTTCACATTTAGTATTTTAATATGGAGGAGTCAGACAGTAAGCAATTCAAAAAAAGCTATTAATATGGTTATTCGTATAGTATAGATTGTTCAGAGTTTTGGGAGAAGAAGGACATGATGTTCCTGGAACTTACTAGATCATCTGTAGATCGTTTCACATTTAGTATTTTAATACGGAGGAGTCAGACAGTAAGCAATTCAAAAAAAGCTATTAATATGGTTATTCGTATAGTATAGATTGTTCAGAGTTTTGGGAGAAGAAGAGAGACAAAAGGCATGTATTTCCTTCTATCTGTTTGTTTCACTGCATTGAAATGTCTGTGCTTCAAAAGGGAGGCAGGGATGGACTTGTGCAGAGCAGCTCCTGTGTAGGGTTGGGGTTCATGTGTATTGTTTTTCTCACAGTTGAGCGCAGAGGCACGAAAGGAATCTCCCAGGCTGAAATCCGAGTGGCTATGAATGTGGGAAAGCTGGAAGCAAGGATGCTGTGTCGGCTTCTTCAAAGATTCAAAGTTGTCAAGGTAACCTTCTGAGCCATCCTCCCAGTTCATTTTCTTTGGCTGTGCACATGGCGTGATGTTGGAGGAACGGCTGGGACAGAAGGCTGGATCTCCTGCCATCTGCGTCGAGGAGATGGATAGATGACTGCCCAGGGGCTGAATGCAGTCCACAGGCATGCTAGGTCTCCTCCTCACTGCGTTTTTGTTTTCACTTTTTAAAAATTGAATGAGTGGTCAGTATTGACAGGTCAGAAGGCAATGTGGCTGCACCCGGAGCTCCCTCCTGTGTGTGACAGTCAGCTGAGGCCAGCTGGTGTCTGTCTGTCCCCATCAACCAAGCAGTGCTCTCCAGGGCTCCCCATTCCCACTGTGCTCTCCCGTTCACTTGTGTAACTTGCCTGGCTGCTGGGATACCAAGGTGGCTGACTACTACGCCTGTGTGGTGCTCCCCTTCTGCAATTCAGACACCTGCCATTTCAGCCCTGGGTGTGTCACTTTCTTCTTGCCCACGTTTGGCTATTTTGCTGGAAGGCAGTATTAGAGTTGAGCTAATGACCACAGAGCATGTAGCACCATCCCTGGCATGAGGTTAGTACATAGATGTTACTGTTTCTCTCATTAAGGGTCTTAGGAAGAGCCTCCGTCCCCTGTTCTAGAAGATAAAATGGGCCTGAATTGGTGACAGCCCATCCCTCAGGGCCCATGGCATTGGCTCAGTGGAGCTGGTGCCCTCTAGGCCCTGACTATCCAGTCTGTGGCACGTGTTGAATTTTGTGTAACAAACACTGCTTACTGGCCCTTTTTGTGGGCCAAGCCCTATGCCAGGCACTGAAGCTGTCCGGAAGACCAAATGAGGGCCCTGCTCCTGAGGAGCTTACCATCTCAGGGTCGCACTTGAGAAAACTACAGGCTGCAGAAGCAGGACCTGAGGGTGGGGAGACAGGAAGACCCTGGAGGGTGCCTCAGTGGCCCCTGACCTGGGCCCACGCAGTGAGAAAGAGGAGACCCAGGTAAAGCTAGAATAAGAAATAGATGTCACAGACTACAGGGCACCTGAATGCCCATGGGCATAATGGTCTTTTGTGAGTGTGATAAACATGTTGTTTCCTCTAGGGGTTCATGGAAGACGAAGGTCGGCAGCGGACCACCAAGTACATCTCCTGTGTGTTTGCGGAGGAGAGCGACCTGAGCCGGCAGTACGAAAGAGAGAAAGCCCGGAGCGAGCTCCTGACCACTGTGAGCCTGGCCTCCGTGCAAGAGGAGTCGCTCCTGCCCGAAGGCGAAGACGCCTTCCTTTCTGAGTCAGACAGCGAGGAGGAGGGCAGTGGCAGTGGCAAGCGGAAGGGCAGAGGGCCCCCAGGGGATGGGCGCTCTTCTGCGAGCCTGGGGCCCTGGGCGCAGCCTCATCACTCCACGCCGACCAAGGGTAGGGGACGCCATGGCAGGTGGGGCAAGGGCGGGTGGGTTCAGGAAGAGGTTGGGGCTTGATGGTGTCACTTGTGTCACATACTCACGGGTTTGAGGGGATGGTCCTACAACCTATGTGCTGGCTGCTTGCAGGTCATTTCTCCTTGGTGCACGTTTTATTGGTTTAGTTGTGTTTTTACTATTAAAGGGATGAAATTTCATAAGCTTTCTCTCTCCCCTTCACTCCAGCAATCTGTTTAAGAATCCCTCAGGTTTTTAGTTTAGTTATAGAAAATTTATTTTTATTTTTGTTTTTATTTATTTATTGAAATAGAAGACTTTTTAAAAAACGTGTGTGGAGGGTGGTACTGATGACAAATTTGCAATCTGGAATCGCCCAGACAAGGGGCACTGAACATCTTGCTTGGTCCACTGTTCTAGTCTTAAAGCAGACTCTAAACGGAACCCTTTGATTGTGTGGGTCTGGTGCACAGCCAAGCGAAGGTGTCTCTCGCTCTCCCCTTGATTCATCTACCTCTGCTGTCCTCCACAGGTGGGTGGAAAGTCTTCAACCTGCACCCGCTGAAGAAGCAGCCATCTTCCCACCCAGGAGCTGCTGAGGAGAAAGCTTGCCGGGGCCTTGTCAGTGGTGGGGACAGCTTCCTGGACACCAGCAGTTCCTCAGACCCCAACGTGTCCTTTGGCTCCCACTGTGTGGAGAGTGGTAGTGGTGACATAGCCGTGATCGAGGAGGTCCGGCTAGAAAACCCAAAGGTCAGTGCTCGCACAGGGAGAGCACTGTCTCTGAGAAGGAGCCTGTAGTGGGTGGATGTCAGCCTTTTCATGTCTGTGCTGAAGAGTCACCCAATCACAGCAGAATCAGGCACAGTATCAGTGCTGCCTGCTGAGTGCCAGCTCTGTGCCAGGCAGTGGCTAGGTGCGGCAGGGGGAGCAGGTGGTGCTCATCTGTGTAACCCCTTCACACAGCCTGTGTCCTGCACAGAAGTCACCTGCACTGTTATTTACCTGGTGTTTTACTTTCCAGCAACTTACTCTTATCTCTTTGGTTATTTTAGAGGGAAAATTTGTATGGCTGACTTTGATCAGTGGTTCTCACCCTGGGCCGGTTTGTCCTCCCGCCCCACCAGGGACATTTGGCAATGTCTGGAGACTTTTTGATTGTCACAACTTAGGGAGGGAGATGTTACTGGCATTGGGAGGTAGAGGCCAGGATGCTGTTAAACATCCCTTAATACACAATACAGCCCCTCACAACAGAGAAGTATCCAGCCCTGAATGTCAACACTGCCAAGGTTGAGAAACCCTGCTTTAGACGAAAGGCCAATATCATTTGCCATATAAAGAAGGTTATCATGGGGCCGACCCTGTGGCGTGCTCAGGAGAGTGCAGCGCTGGGAGCGCAGCGACGCTCCCGCCGCGGGTTCGGATCCTATATAGGAATGGCCGGTGCGCTCACTGGCTGAGCGTGGTGCGGGCGACACCACACCAAGGGTTGCGATCCCCTTACGGGTCACGAAAAAGACAAAAAAAAAGAAGGTTATCATGAAGTAAATACAATAAAAACAAAACTATATTAGTACATTCTGGCTAGATACTGTTGTATGTCAAGGCTTTAAGATGCAGTAGAATCAAACCAATACTTTTTCCATCAGTATACTTAGAAGGATTAAGGGACAATTGATATAGGAACGCCTTTCTCATATGATTCAGTTCACCTAATGCCATCCTTTGTCACCTAAAAGTTCCTCAGTGGCACTTTTGCCAGCAGTGACACCTCCTGTACTTTGGAAGCACAGAGCAAAGGATGAGGCACCTAGCACATGATTCAGTTCACCTAATGCCATCCTTTGTCACCTAAAAGTTCCTCAGTGGCACTTTTGCCACCAGTGACACCTCCTGTACTTTGGAAGCACAGAGCAAAGGATGAGGCACCTAGCACAGAATGGACTTGTGATTGGGGCTGGCTTTTGATTCTCTTGCTGCAGTTTCATTCAGGTTTCACAACAGCCCTGGGAGATAGACACCAGCTGTGGTCTATGAGGAGGGAGCGAGGTCCCTAGGGATCGAGTAACTTGCCTGCTCAGTGAATGACAAAGTGAGGAATGGAACCCGTGTGTATGTGGAGTCCCTGCTCTGGCTGCTTCTCCATTTCTGGAATGGAAGCCTGGGCTTTGGTAATGTCCCTGTAGCAGATGTGATGGGGCACAGGTGGATTTTCTAGACCCTTTCAGTACTTTCCTGTTTGTTGGTGGTCATGATTGGTATTGTCACTAACTGAGGACCCGGGCCTGCCAGCGGCAGATCCCAGCCTGTCCTCGAGGGTTTTGCTGGCCTTCCTCCCCCTGCACCGTCTTTGCACCTTCTCGTCGGGTCCACGCGACTCCAGCAGTCACTCCCTCCAGGCCTAGAATTCCTGCTATTTGTTTCCTAGCTTGGTTCTTTCTTTTTGGGGCTGATACAAATCTTTTCCCAGAGTGATGGCAGCATTGTGTCCCTCTTTTGTGCCCTTGCAGAGAGGAGTGGCGTCAGCTACTGCTTGGAGGCACTCAGCAGAGCACATTTTACTCTGCTGTCCCACAGCCCCATGGACAGGAGCTGGATTCACTCATGTGGCTTTTCTCCAAACGCGAGGCAGAACAGAGGTCTTTCTGCCACTCTTGGGACCCTTACTGAATCTTTGAATCTTCCCCCCCCACCCCTTCTCTCTTCATGAAGGAACTGTGCCTCACCTGGAGCTCCCATTGTTGGCAGGGGAGTGTGCCAGGGTCTGGCTGTCCTGATGCCGTCACCAAGGAACCTCCTTGGACGTGTTCCCATTTTGTCAAAGTGCTACTGCAAGTGAGGAGGCAGCGAGCAAATGTATCCCGGGCCACTGGATGGCACTAACTTATGCCCAGTGATCTGCAAGGAATGTGCTGGAGTTAGGATTGCCTTTCCATGTGGGGTTCCCATTTGAGCTTTAACATATTTTGATCCAAGGGCAGAAGGAGCAAGTTCATTTTGAGCTCATGGAAGAAAGGAAATAGACATGAGAGAGAAGTGGGCATTCTGGCAGGGAAGAAGGAGGAAGCTCAGATCTGCCCTCTCCTTTGTTTCTCACTCCCCATTGTCCTCTTTCCTCAGGAAATCCTGTTCTGAGCTCAGAAGCCTGCCTCTGCTTCACATCACGTTTCCCAGGGAGACTCCCGTGGCTTCCTGGGGTTGGAGTTAGGAGCCCTGTGCTAGCATGTGTTCATGCTCTGCGTTAACTCTGGACAGTTACTCAGCCTCACTGAGTCCTAGTTTCCTCTTCTGTGAATAGGAACGATATGTAATAATAATGTTGCTCAGAGTTTTTGATGAAAAATGCCTAATCGAGTAACTGGCACATAGTCCTTCCTCAGTATGTCAGTTTCTTCCATGCCATGTGGAAGAAGTGAACATTGGGGGTGCTTTCTGCTTTTTTAGGAGTTGCTGTAGTCGATGCCTCTAATTTCTGTTCAGAAACCAGCTGATCCTCATAAAGTTTCCCGGGATCCTCTACTATCTCAAAGCACTGAAGTGGTAGGGCAGAGGAATCCTGTGTAGGGGAACAGACTTTCTAACTTTCCTTTTTGAGAGATGGGAGTAGAAATTCCTGAAAGAGGGAAGGTGTGCCTCAGGGGTGGTGTCTGGCCCCCGATCCTTGCTGAGCCCTTTGTATCCTGTGCTTTTGGTCTCTGCTCTAGGAGAGTAGCAGCTCCCAGAAGACTGGGAAGCATGGCCCCAGCCAGGACAAAACTTACCGGCTGCTGAAACGCAGGAATCTCATCATTGAAGCTGTCACCAACCTCCGCTTAATTGAGAGCTTATTCACGTAAGGAGTGGTCTGTCTGTCTGTCTTGCACTGATAGTAATTCTCCTACCAGTTAGTCATCACAAGCCACAGAAATGACTAGAGGCACTCACATCTCTGGTCTACTGTATAGAATCTTGTGGCATCCCTTTGTGGGAGAAAGGATGTAGAGATTGTTCTTGTTACTTGAAGAGTAGACACTGGAAAGTGGCGATATGCTAGCCTGGGAGAGAAGTGGGGAGCTAGCACTGGAAGCCATGCGGGGGTGCGCTTGCCCTTCTGCTCACCGGAGAACTGTTGCTACGCAAAGGTGAAGAAGAAACTTAGGCAGTAGCATCACCTGTAAATTTTGTTTTTAGTCCTCTGTGGAGACTTTTGTTCAAACAGAATCTTCTAGAAGAAAAAATCATGAGACACAAATAGAGCTTCTGTGTTTGGAATGGAATTGAGACTCTGAGCTCTGGTTTGGTGCTTGTAACTCACCATTACCACTACCTCCTGGGGTGGTATCTTCGGGCTTCTGAGGCACCCAGGGAAAGCCACTCAATGAGAAGGAGCCTTACCCTCCAGTCGGGGACATGGGCTCTTCTTCAGACCCTGTCTCTATAACCAGGGCTGGGTAGGGGGTGGGGACCATCTGCAGATACTGTCACCTTGATCCTCTCTTCTTTCCAGTGAGAGGTTTGGTTAGGTGTATCTAATGTCCTTTCTGGCCCTGCTGTTCTATGATCAGTGCTTGAGAAATATCACCGTAGTGACTCAGTAAGATCTAGAGAGTGAGAGGTATCAAGAAAGGAAACAAAAAGAGCTTCAGATCTGATGGGGACCGTGGAAGACTGGGATATTCCTCGGCTGGGTGTTTGGTCAGCATGTAGACCTGCTAAAGACAGCTCTTCATCATGGTGCTCTGTTTCCCTGCTGCTGTTGCCATGAATCATGTAATCTCTTTAGTTGCTGCTGAAAGGCTCAGCATGAGGAGCTGCTGGGCTTGGTGGCTTGTCTGTCTCTCACTCATTTACCAGAAGGAGAGGATCTTTAAGATCTCAGGAAGTCAGCCATTCCAGGGTGGGTGGACACCCCCTCTACTTCCTCCCTCGTTCCTGGTGGATCCCATTAGGCCTGTCTCCATTGCCTGTGTTGAAGAAGGTCTCCCATGTTGAGGTTGGGGACATTAACTGCTTATTGTGTGATGCCCAGGATTCAGAAGATGATCATGGATCAGGAGAAGCAAGAGGGCGTGTCCACCAAGTGCTGCAAGAAGTCCATCGTCCGCTTGGTGCGCAACCTGTCTGAGGAAGGGCTCTTGAGACTCTATCGGACGACAGTCATCCAGGATGGTATCAAGAAGAAGGTAAGTGGGGCTATGCTGGTGCCCACAAAGGCAGCCTCAGGCTGTTGAGAGTTTCCTTGTCTGACGCCTCTGGTCATCGTTGTTTCTTGGTTGTTCCTTTGTTGCCAGTGACTTGGAATTTCCCATTATGCCTCCTAATTTGGGGAACAGGGTTTATCCCAACTTTATGTGGAAGCTGGAAGCAGAAAAGAGCGACATCTTGCTTGGGTCTTAGTGCAGTGGTGAGCCCAGGGCAGGTGCCTGGCCCCGCAGCCAGCCTTGAGAGAGAGGAAGAGAGTGGAGGCATCTCGAAGTTCAGCACAGTAGCACTGGGAGAAATTCAACAACATTTAGAAGGTGGAGAATTTAGACTAAGCAGCAAGAGCATTCTCCGTGGACACCCGAGGAAACGTATCCCAAAGGAAACGATGGCGGCCACTTAATTAGGATGCGCTGCTGGGGTTTTCTGATGGGAGACAGTACATCTCTGCTGTCTCAATTTATCTGTTTCTGTAAAATTTAATGTCTGGGCCATTCCCATAGCAACTGTAGCTCAGCAGCGTTGCACATATTCTGAGGCATAAATTTTTCAGGGTCAGAGTAATTTGCGATAGCGCAGCTGGGCATTGGGGCCACAGGGACTGGTTCTGTGGGACAGCACTTTTAATTTCCTGACCTTTTCTTCCTGATTTCATTTTCAATCTCTGCCTTAAGAAAGCTCTACTTTGATAATTTTTTTTAATAGGGTGGCAAGGTCATTTCTGCTTTGTTTTACTATATCTTGTTTTTTGAGAAATTTGAAAAATACGGAGCAGTACAAAGAAACAGTGTCTACTGTGCCAAGTTGACGCTCTCATCAGTTTCTATATCTGCTGTAAATCTTTCTTAAGTAAAATAATAAAGTCCCCTTGACCCTGCCCCTCCCTCCCTAGCCAGCCTGCCACTCGTGCCCAAGAGCCATAGCAGTAGGTCCCTGTGCCAACCTCTCTCACTGAAGGACAAGAAAACTTGCAGCCCATCAGCAACAGCACCTCTGATTTCTGCTGATCTTCAAAGAGTGGGTCTTTCAGTCTTACAGCCCTCTTAGTGCAGTAATTGAGGGCAGGGAAACCTCGCCCAGTTTAGGAATGGGAAGGGGCAATCTGGCATAGGTATCAGCTGTGCCGCTGGCTCTTCTTCCACCAGGCTGTACCAGAGAGGGGGCAGGCGAGGGGCTGGGCTAAGGGACGAGCACAGCAGGTGAACACTGGGTTTCACATAACCTCGAAATGGAAGTGCCCAGTGGTGGGGGCCTCTTGCCACAGGGTACCTACCACTCCAGTAGCCTGTTTTCCCAGCTGGAAATTGCCACAATATTGTATGTGTGCCTCTAGAAAAGGCTTAAGTTCTCAACAGGACTTTCTCTGGCACCCAGAGCATGTGCTGCTGGCAGCCTTTGGTCTGTTGGAGCCACGTTGGCTGGAGCCAGGGGGGTGTGCATGTCAGTCTTCTGCCTTTGCTTCTGCGTCCTGCCCTGACCATTGGGCCTTTGGGAAGTTCGCTGGGCCATTGGCTGTGGCAAGTGGGGAGATTTGAACACTGTGCATCTTTACTGTGCATTTAAATTCTCTGAGATGTCACCTATCTCATCTGAACCTCACACGTCACAGAGAAGTTGGCCATGTAGGAGGAGGGGTCCCCACTTCACAAATGAGGACTGGCAGAGACCGAGCCAAGTGCAGCTTTAGAGTCCACGTCTAGGCGTTGCTGCCCGTTCCCTGTTACCAAACCCATCTGAGTCCATTTCTGGCATGAAGCTGTTGTCACAGTTGACACAGAGAACCTCACCCTGCTCTCTCCTGCCAGTGACACAGACCAGCAAACATCCTGGTTCTGGGCTGTCTGGGCCACTGCACCTCACCATCCATGGCACAGCTGTCACTCACCCTGCTCTGCTCAACTCCACCTCTCTCTGCCAGGTGTCCATGTTCTTTCCTTGCACACAGTTTGCATTTTTCATCCTGTATCTCTAATGAAATGATAACCGCTTAACTGTTAAGCTTCAGAACTTTGGAAAAGGTAAAACAACAAAAGCAGCTCTAAATCCTCTGCCAGTTTGTGCAGAAGTGCGCCTGGCAGGAGTCCCATGTGGCACTCCTGGCGAAGGGAGATTAGTGAAAGCCGCTTACCTTTTCCAGGTGGAAGCTCTCAGGATTCACGAGTCACTGTGGGAAATGGTCAGATAGCTAGAGTGGAGCATCAGGAGCAGTACCACCAGGTAGCAGCAGGAACCAGTGGGCTGTGGCAGCCCTGTGAAAGGACAGCAGGCAATGGCTGTGTCCAGGCTAGAATCCCTCACCTGAGCAAAGCAGCCAAATCACTGGCGGTAGAGCTCGATCACTTGGTAACTGGAGGGATTTTGATGCCAGTAGCTGGAACAGCAAACTGTTTAGCAACACATTTTGCTTCAATCGTGTAATTGTGTTTGGAAATATTAATGAAAACAAGTATGATGGATATCCCACTAAGGAATGGAACTGTAGAGCCAAGTCTCTCCCGGCTCTTCCCCCACCCTGTGGAACACTCGGGCCTCTCTCTGCAGGTAGATTTGGTTGTGCACCCGTCCATGGACCAGAACGACCCTCTTGTGAGAAGTGCCATTGAGCAGGTTCGCTTCCGGATCTCCAATTCCAGCACAGCCAATAGGTAAGTGGCGGTGACCTGTGTGTCCCAGCCAGAAGCAATGTTCACAGAAGCCCTTTATGTACATTTGTGTGAGATCAGTGGATTCACTGGTTTAGAGGTTGTGGCTTATGATCACTTAGTCTAAACAAGGATAAATTTCTGGATTCTTTAAGAGAAAGAATCCTAACACCTTTATGTACATTTGTGTGAGATCAGTGGATTCACTGGTTTAGAGGTTGTGGCTTATGATCGCTTAGTCTAAACAAGGATAAATTTCTGGATTCTTTAAGAGAAAGAATCCTAACGTTCTTAATTCTGATCTGATAGAATGTGAACAGGATACTGGTAATCATAGGCCCTCTGCGTATGAAACTCACTCAGTCTCATAATGGCTCAGAAGACCTTCCTGAGATCTTCTCTAATTTTGTTCATAAGCCATCTAATGGGCTTAAAAAACTCTGAGAAAAAACTCTGGGTGGGAGAAAGTCTTAGCTGGATCTTAGGTGGCCCATGGGTGGGTAGAGGGCAGATGTGGCTGGCAGATGCTTATTCGTGTAGTCTGCTGTATATTAGTTATACATACTTTGAATCCGTTGCTAATTAATTCTTCATAAAATTCCTATTTCTGGCATTTATGAAAGTGTCACAAGACCTAGCGCAATGAGTTCCCTTACTCACAAGGCAGTAGCTGCCCTGTGGGTGGAGGTGTCCTCTCCAGGTCCCCAACAGCCCCCACCATCCCCAAAGGTTTTAGTGACCTGACATTATCTGCTTCATCTGTCTGGCTCCTATGGGCAGTTGAGTTTGAAACCCCAGGGCCCAGTGGCTTCATGTGATGCATGCGGAGAGACCCTGTCCTTTCTCCAGGCCCCTGGTTTTCTCAACTTATTATTGCCTCTTGTGTTTGAACTGCAGGGTTAAAGTTTCCCAGCCTCCAGTGCCCCCAGGGGAAGCAGAAGAAGAAAGTCAAGGAAAAGAGGGCCCAAGCGGATCAGGAGACTCTCACCCAAATGCTTCCTCTAAACCAGAAAGTGGACGGATTAAAAAAACCAACAAGAAAACGGGCATAACCCACCTTAAAAGCTATCATCCCGTCATAGGTAAAAAGCTGCCTCTTGCCATGTTTGACTGTATTTCATTTGTTGTTTGCATGATGATGTTTGACATCCTCCATTCGAGCTCTGAGCTGCAGTCAAAAGAATCAGGTCTGAATTACTGCTCGATCGTGTTGGGCTGGTCACATAACTTCTGCCAGCATCAGTTTCCCTGTCTGCAAAATGCAGATAATTCTTGCCCGGCATACCTTACAATGCTGTTGAGAAACTCAGCAGCTGAAATTGTGCTAGATCCCAATGTGAAGAAAGGTGAATTCCTTCTGCTGAATATCCTTGGGCTGGAACATTCTATAAACCCCGCAAACCCTCTGGCAGTACAGTCATTGATGGATCTGAGTACTCATATGATTTTCCCAGAGTCAGGTCTCTAACGGTGTTGCCTCCTGCCTCCTTCCCCACCAAGCTGCCCTGCTGTAAACTGGTGCTGAGCAAGTGCGGATGGCCAGGGTCTTATCACCAGGGTGTTCTGCTCCTGCCCGGCTACAGCTTGCGTACAGGGGCAGGAAGGAGGGACCTGACTTGCCAGGCACAGACTCTGTCAAGCAGTGTCTGGTGTGGGACACGGCAGGGATTCAAAGTGAGAGGGAGATTCCAAGGGAGAGGGAGTTGGTGTGACTTCCCTTTCTGAAGACTCTAGTCACACAGCGTGGCCTTTACTCTTGCGGTTTCCCAGTTAGAAAGCACAGATGAAGAAGGAGGGGCACATGGATGTGCAGCCGAACAGCACCTGCATGCGAGGAGACCCAAGGCAGCGAGTGTGTTCCTCAATGGGCCTTCTGGTCACTTGTCCTCTACCCTCTTACTTTGTCTACCTTTCCTCACACC
The DNA here is from genome assembly GCF_000696425.1 of Galeopterus variegatus. NCBI lineage: Eukaryota > Metazoa > Chordata > Mammalia > Dermoptera > Cynocephalidae > Galeopterus > Galeopterus variegatus. The sequence continues at coordinate 313,039 of NW_007726367.1, forward strand.
TGTCCTCTGTCACTGAAATAAACTACTTTAAAAGAACCAAGATTTTGGAATATTTGGCATAGTCCCTATCACACCATAAGTCCTCACCAGTGGCCTCTCAGGCCATGGTGGTTCCTTATGCATCACACTCCGGCCCCATCTCCTGTACTCTCCTCCTTCCTTGCTCCACCCTGTGACTCCAGCCTCCCAGCCCTTCCTTGGATGTACCCGGCATACTGCCACCTTGGGCACCTTGCATTTGCCTGGGATGCACGTCTCCAGGTGTCTGCATGACCTGCTCCCTCGCTTACCTGAGGACTTCACTCCAGTACCTCTCCCCAGTGAGGCCTTTCCTGGCCTCTGTATAGAATTACAGCCCTCCCCTATCCCTACTTGCTCTGTTTTCTGTCCCAGCTATTTCCATTTTATTATTGTCCATCCCTATTCACTAGAAAGTAAGTTCTAAGAGAGTAAGAATTACTTGCTGTCTCCCTGGCACCCAGGACATAGTGGCACTTGATAGTTTTTGAATGAGTTGAACTGAATTCAATCTGGGGCTTTTCAACACCACCCTCCCCCTTTCTTGCCTTAGTTCCTGGACTTGGGCGTTCTCTAGGGTTTCTGCCCAAAATGCCTCGCCTGCGAATGGTGCACACGTTCCTGTGGTACCTGATCTACGGGCACCCTTCCAGCTCCATGGAGAAGCCAGGCCTCAGCAGTGAGAGAAGAGCAAGCAGGCAGGAGCCAGGCAGGGCAGCGGCCCAGCCCTCCTCCTCTGCAGGTGACACGGAGGCCCCCTTTGAAGCTCCAGCCAGAGACAAACAAGACGGTGTCACCCGGGAGGCTGAAGTGGAGCTCACCACGGAGACAGGTGAGATGCCCTGCCATGCCTACACCTGGGGCAGGCCGGGATTCAGGCAGAAACACGACTGTTCCTTATCCTCTTTGTCTGCACTGGCCCCGTCCCCACCCAGTACCCTGGTCAAAATGAAGACATAATCCAAACTTCCTGAACCTCCAGGCTTCCTGTCTCTTTCTTCCTGCCTGACAAGAAGGGTTTTGCCTGAGTTTGTGCTCAGGGAACCAAGATCTACTGGGAACTGATGTCACCTTTATGGCTGCATTCTGTCTTCTGGAAGTGATTCTGGTTTTCTTTCTAGTATACGTGGATGAAGCCTCGTGGATGCGCTTTGTCCCTCCTGTCCCAGTCCACAGGGACTTTGGCCATGGCTGGGCTCTTGTCAGCGACATTCTCCTCTGTCTACCCCTCTCCATCTTCGTCCAGGTTGTGCAAGTTAGCTACAAGGTACTGGGGTCATCACATGTCCTGGGGGCTGGTCTCTTTACTCACCTGGTCAGGGGAAAATACTTCAAAACTTGGAGTTGCCCAGATAGATGGATGGATGGACAAAAGGATGGTCAGTCAAGAGAAAATAGTTTAAGGGTGTGTTCTTCTAGATAGAGCAGATTGGATTGGATTTGATTAGATAATAGATTAGGTTAAATGACAGATTGGATGGATGGATGGTCGGTCGGTCAAAGATGAATACTTCAAAGACTTGTTCTTCAAGTAGATCTATCAATAGGTAGGTGGGTAGGTAGACAGGCAGATAGAAAGACAAATAATTATGGTACAACAATAAAACATGTTTTTAGAAATTTGGCAAATATGAAAAAAAGGGAGAAAGTGGAAATTTTGCATAATCTCATCATCGAGAGAGATAATTAATGCTAATTTTTTGGTACATTGTCTTCTAGTCTATTTTATTATGCCATATTTGTGTATACATGTGTGTGTGTGACCTCCCTTTTAAAAAAAAACTGAATTGAGGCTAAATTAATGCTAATTTTTTGGTACATTGTCTTCTAGTCTATTTTATTATGCCATATTTGTGTACACATGTGTGTGTGTGACCTCCCTTTTTAAAAAAAACTGAATTGAGGCTGTTCTTACTCTTATTATCTGTTCTTTCCACTGGACAGTATATCATATTTTCCACATCACTGACTTTTTTACCTTGATGTTAAGTAGATTCATAGTATTCCTTCTTGTATGTGTATTCTGATTTACTTAACCAATAATATTTTCTATATTTGGACATTTAAATTCCAATTTTTTGCTATTACACATGACATATTGATGAATACCTTTTGATAGACATATATGTGGGTCATTCCAACATTTTTTCCTTAGGGTAATTACATAAGGAAGATCACCAGCTTCAAAGGAAATGAGTGTTCTTTATCTTTTTTATTTAATATAAATAAGTATATTCCCATAATGTCCTTGGAAATGTTTTAGCAATTCATATGCCCACTGGCAGCATACGAGGGCACTTGTGTATTTCCTGTGGCAGTGCAGCCCAGGGGCTGGAAGGGAGGGGTGACAAGACTGAAGGCAGAGATGTGGGAGGCTTGGGGGGCCTTTAGGCAGGGCCAGGGAGACTGCAATCAGGAAAACAGCAGTGAGTATTTTTTCACAATTCTAAAAGTTCGTCCTGACCTTCAGGGTGAGCTGAACCTGAAAATGACCTCTTTAGGTGGACAACCTGGAGGACTTCCTGAATGACCCAGTGAGGAAGCACACGCTGATCCGCTTTCTCCCCAGGCCCATCCGGCAGCAGCTTCTGTACAAGAGGTGAGGTCATTGAAACTGATGCAAAGTGGCCTAGGGTCCAGGGAAGCCCTTAAATTAGGGTTCTGCAGAATTATTCACCAGGACGAGGAGAAGGTTTCTGCCTTCCAGGCTGTAGAGACTGAAGCTTCTCTTGAATTCAGCCACCAATAAAGTGTGGGCTGGTAGATTTATTACTTGATTTCAAAGTTCTTTTAAAGTAAAATTTGCCAGTAAGGACTGCAGGTATTGGAGTGGTTTTTTTCTCTTTTGTTACTTTTACTTTCCACATCAAGCCCCAAGTATAGCATCAACACTCCATTGCCTGATTAGGTGTTGGGAAAGGTGGTCTGGCCTCAGTATGGCACAAGTACCACCAGGTAGAAAAGAGAAGTGAGTCACATCCTCACCCCTGCCTCCAGCTGAGAGTGTGTGTGATGGGAACCTTTCGCCTCCTCTGTTTTCCAGACGCTACATTTTTTCGGTGCTGGAGAGCTTTCAGAGGCTGTGCTATATGGGGCTTCTGCAGTTTGGTCCCACAGAAAAGTTTCAGGATAAAGATCAGGTAATATCTTCAAGCCCAAACAGAGGTGGTCCTGATTGTTAAACACAGTTTTGGACAGCTTAACCCGACGCTGATTCTGGGGTGCTCGTCTCTCCCCGTCTGGTGTCTCCTGCAGGTCTTTATTTTCTTGAAGAAGAACGCGGTCATTGTCGACACCACCATCTGTGACCCACATTACAACCTCGCCCATAGCAGCCGGCCCTTTGAAAGGCGTCTCTATGTCCTGAACTCCATGCAGAATGTGGAAAGCTACTGGTTTGATCTGCAGTGTGTCTGCCTCAATACCCCACTAGGTACTGTCTATCATTGCTAGGCCTCATCGTTTTCCCTCCTTTCTGTGTGACAACTGACATTTAGAACTAGAATACACTAGAAATTGCCTAGCTGATGGTTTTCAGACTGCTGCCCAGAGGCCTGGAACATCCCTAGGGCTCCCTTAGAGAGGAGAGAAGTGGACCCTAAATGTGGAAGGCTCCCAGTCCCCCACCCGATTGAGCCCAAGCAGCTTCGTTTTTTCTCTACTCATTTGTTCATTGCATGGGTATTTACTGAACACCTGCTGCGTGTTGTTTCCTGTGCCTCACCATGCCCAATGAGGACACACCCCGTCCCTTTCTTCAGGAGACACAGCTCACAAGAGAGCCCCAGGGTGATGAGTGCTATGCAGTTGGCACACAGGGTGGTGTTGAGTCCAGGGGCATTTGAATAGGATGCTCAGTAACAGCCTTTCCAAGCAGGAGACATTTGAGCTGAGTCCTACAGGATGAGGCCCAGGGCTGGGAACGGCGTTCCAGGCACGGCAACGGCACGTGCACAGGCTGGCATGGGTGGGAGGAGGGTGGCAGCCAGGAGTGGAGAAGTGGGCAGGCCATGGCAAAGAGTTTGGGTTTATTCCAGGCACAGCAAGAAGCCATGGGATGGTTGTCAGCAAGGAGTGCTGGTATCACTCATACTCTTGTGTGGAGAATGAACTGAGGGGCACAAGGGTGGAAGTAGGGAGACTGGTCATGGACCATAACTTGTGTCCATAAGAGACTTCTGCTGCTGACAGCAAAGAGGGAGGCGGGATTGGGGCGTGTTTTGGAGGAAGAGCTGCCCAGGCTTGCTGATGGGTTGGCTGAGCTGGGCCTTGGGTGAGGCCTTTGCTCTGTCCCTTCCTGTCTCTGGAACGTCCCTCCCACCTGTGTTCACCTCACAGATGGCCGCTCATATTTCAAGCATCCCCTCTCCTAGAAAGCCTTTCCAGCATCTTTATTGTCATCATTTGGTTTTGTTCTGTGAGTTCCTTGAGTGCAGGAAATTTGGCTTCCATCCCCAGGGTGTCGCAAGGAGCCCAGTATACACTTGACATCCAAAAATGTTTATCTAATGAATGCAGGGATCTCTGGAAGGCGATAGAGCCTCCCCTCCAGTGCTGTGTTTCCTCTAAGCCATTCTGCATCTGGTCATTTCTTGCCACCTCTACCAGGAGGAAAAGGATAGCTCTTTCAATTTGCTCCTGGAGAGGAGTCATACTCTGTTCCTCTGTCACAGAGCTGGAAAATCAGTATTATACTTTGATTTTTGCAGAGCAGGAGTCATAGTTATTTGGTACAACATTTAACGCTAACAGCGTAATGAGCACTTATATTTAGAAATGTTAATGAGTCCAGACAAATTTTAGAACAGTATGTGTTACAGAATCCTCTGGCATTCAGTAGCGAGCTAGGCTTTTACCACTTTAGTTTTTAAAAGTGCTCTAATTCCTCCGCATTTTATGTCTAGATAAAAATTTGTGAACCAGCATGTAATTCGCACCAAAGTTTTTTCAGGCCTGATAGTTGGTGAATTTCCATCCCTATTAGTGCTCCTGAGCAGAAGTGTTGGAGGCTTATTGAGTTCATTACTCAGGCATCGATTGTCCCTTTATTCAGCAAACAGTCAGAGAAGTTCTGTCCCCAGGACTGGGGGAAAGCATTATATAATAAGACATAACCATCTTTTAAAGCAGGTGCTGCCCACACTAGCATGCATACGAGTCTCCTGAGGAGCATGTTACAATGCCGATTACTGGGCAGGGATTCTGCATTTCTAACAAGAAGCTTGGTGGGCAGCTCTTATTTGACCATGAGAAGCATTGCCTTAAGTCCTCTCAGTTTCAGCCATTCATTCAAATGGATGACCTTGGGCAGGCTGTTCGTAATCTGCCTGAGCCTTAGATTCTTTATTTCTAAACTGAGCACGCTGCCACCACCCTAGGGGCTGAGGTGAAGCTTGGACGAGGTATGTTATGTACAGTTCCGGCCGAGAGGTGTGGGCATGTACTCCCCACAGCCCCTACCCCAGCGGCCATGCTGTCAAGCCGAGTCCTCTACCTGAGCACAGTGCGAGATGGGCTTGGCCAGTCTGCACACTGTCGTAACCCTCCCTCACCTGCTTGAGCAGTGGTTTCAGTTGGATTTTGCATTAACTTGGAGGAAATGTAGTTTTTGTTATTGAAGAATAACTGAAGGTAATTTCTCCTCTACATTAGTGCACCTCTGGAGCACGCAGGCAGCATCTAGCTGCTCCTGGAGCTGAGTGGGGCCTGGGGAAACTGACGCTGTCTCAGCTGTCTGTTTTCATCTTTCCCGCCCTGACCACAAGTACAGTCCTCTCTGCTCATTGTTTCTGCCGTGCTATCACACAGCAGCTCCAGGGAGCTTTCCATTTTCCTAGGGCCCCCGCACTCCCCAGCCCCAGGAAGGAAGGTTTGGTTTTCTGTGCTTGTGGACTCCCCAAGCCTGTTGGGCTCTCTGGATGCCTGCATCTGTCCTCAACAGGTTCAGCCTGAGTGCTGACCCTTCTCTGAGGTTCACCCACCAGTGTTCTAGCTTTGCTCTGCTCCCGCTCAATCCCTTTTTAAGGAGTTTTGTGTGAAGAGGTTCTACCAATTGCAGACCCCCTCATCTGGTTAGAGGAGCCTTTTCACGGGCCGGGGACCCATTCTTCCCTCACCACCCAGCAGTGTACCATAGCCTGCTGGAGCCCAACAAAAAGGGGTGGTCAGCTGAGCCCGTGTTTGGTTTTCCAGGTGTGGTGCGCTGCTCGCGCGTCAAGAAGAACGACAGCTCAGACCAGGGCAGTGATGAGGAGGGCAGTCTGCAGAAGGAGCAGGAGAGCGCCATGGACAGGCACAACCTGGAGCGCAAGTGTGCCATGATGGAGTACACCACGTGCGTCCCCAAGCGTGGCCGTGGGCAGGGCTGCGGTGGTCCTGCCCCGACGCCCCAGCCCTCCCTGTCTGGCTTAGGATGTCAGACCGAAGGGCTCACCTCTTGGGGGCAGAGGCTGCAGATTGGTGGCCCTGGGCCAAATCTGGCCCTAGACATACTTTACGTAGCCCACATTATCAGTTGTCAAAATTCAAAAGTTGGGAATTTTATATAAAAATCTGGGGAGGCTGCAGATTGGTGGCCCTGGGCCAAATCTGGCCCTAGACATACTTTACGTAGCCCACACTATCAGTTGTCAAAATTCAAAAGTTGGGAATTTTATATAAAAATCTGGATTTTTGACTTATAAAAGTGGCAACCTGCCAACACTGGGGCCCCAAATTCTTCACTTCTACCTGTCAGGTGTTTTTCTGGGAAGGTAAAAGTTGGGTATATGTAGATACCCCCTACCCCACACACCATGAGCCCTCTCTTCAGTTACCGAGGAGGGCTCTTTTCCGTTCTTTTCCCGTCCTGCAGGGGGAGCCGGGAGGTCGTGGATGAAGGCTTGATCCCCGGCGATGGGCTGGGAGCTGCAGGCCTCGATTCTAGTTTCTATGGACACCTAAAGCGCAACTGGATCTGGACTAGCTATATCATCAGAAAATCCAAAAAGGTCAGTTCTCAGGTGGGCACCCACACCAGACCACTCCTCGCTCCTCCTATCCCTTCCTGGTTTCTAAGTTAGTAAAACCAAACTTGACCAGAGATGCAAATATTGATGTCCATTTGTACTGTAGGTGCATCAGGCCCCTTAAATATCTGCCTGGCCTAGATGCAGTGGGTTCTAGCATATTCTGTGACATGGACAGGTATTCCTTTTAAAAAAGGAATGGAAAGTCTGGGTGATGCAGGCCTCCCGGTGGGAGTGCACGTGAACTGATAAAGCACCTGGGCAGGAGACTCTGCCCTCCAAGGCAGCCGGGGCCAGCTCTTGGCAGTCACTGTGCACAGTCCTGGGCTCCCTCAGAGACTCCATGTGTTAGTGCGTTTGGTGCTCTGGGCCCCAGAGGTTTGTGGAAGCTCATACTTTATTCCAAGGCTGTACATGTCTTTCAGGAGAACACCGTCTCAGAGAATGGGCTCACAGTGAGGCTCCAGACGTTTTTGTCCAAGCGCCCATTGCCTCTCAGTGCTGGAGGTACGTGTGCTGGGCGTTCACCCCAGAAATCAACATGGCACCAATTCAGGGCCAAAACAACCCCCCGTACATTCAGTTTGGCTTTTCTGGCCTTTGCAGAGCTCATCCTGAAACTGTTACCTCCTGTTATTGTTTCTAGCCACTGGCAGGTTGAACATCTGGGGAAGAGCAAGAGCAGGCTCCGAACTCTGTGCTAACAGGGAAGAGCAGGTTGAGGTTGACCGAGAGCCCACACTGGACAGAAGCCGGAGAGTGAGGGGTGGGAAAGGCCAGAAGCGGAAACGGCTGAGGAAGGAGCCTGGAAAGAAGACGAAGAGAAAGAAAAAAGGTTATGTCATGGTTCTTTGCGTTTATTGCGCCGTGTCTTTGTACTTTCCGGCTCAGAGATGTGCAAAGATCTGCTCCATCTGGGCCTGAGCTCTGCCCTTAGATGTTGCTTTCCCTTTCCCCTCGATTTGTGGCACTTGCTCTGTGTGATGGTCATTTTATCTTTCAAATCCATCTGGCAGACTGAGAGGTCCTTGAATCTCACATGCTTCCCCCTGCTTTCTCTGTCTTTGTATTTGGGTGGAGCCTTTTACTTTAGTAACTCTCTGAGTTCAGATTTCTAATTTCACCTCAACTGAAAAAACCTTAACGAAATCTTCATCACAACTAGCCAAAATCCTGTTGTTCTTTTTGTTTACCCTTTAATATCTGCATTTATGCTAATCAGGCCAAAGTTCAAAGTTGTGTTGTATTTTTAAATTGGAGGAAAGCTGGGACATGAGCCTGCAGAACCTCTCCAGGCCTGAAGTCACCTGTCATGGCTGGTGACTTTCAGGTTGCCATTTGAGTTCTTCATCTGGGCAGGATTTACAGCAGAAGGCAGGTGGTAAGGAGACCAGTATCTATTTTTTAGACCACTTTTATATCACCTAAGTGTTCCATGTATTTTAACAACGATCTGACGGTTATAGCTATTTTAGATAAAAATCAGAATGTTTAAACATGAATCTGTTTTTGGTGGTTTATTTGGCTTTTATTCATAACCAATAGCATTCCATCAGTTGAAATGGCCCCCTTGGATTAGCCTATTGCAGATATGTGTACAACTGATTTGGCTCACAGAGATCTGCATTTATCACAAGGCAAAAAGTAGTGGTGGTTTCACTTTGAATCCACATTTCCTTGCTCCACTTTTCTTCTGTCTTAAATCGGAAAACACTCTCTAAACAAGCAGTCTTCTGGAATTGAGAGTAGCTTTTTGTATCTGTCCTGCGAAATGTTGTTAATGTTTCCCTCAAGGGAAGGGGACCTTGGAAAACCTGTGGCTGAGAGCTCAAGGTTCAGATCCTGCACCTGCCACTGGCTAACCTATGGGACATGGGCAAGTCACCATTTCTTGCTGATTTCAGATTCCTTGACTATTAAATAGTGATAATAATTATGTCTACCTCATACAGTTATCATAAAATATTCTAATTATAAGTTCATGTATGTAAAAAGCTTATAAGAGTGCTTGGCACATAGTGACTATTCCGTCATGCTAGTGATCGCTAGTATTTATTTAGTAGCTACTCTGTGCCAGGCACTGTACTAGGTGGACACAGCCCGGGAGTATAGACCTTGTTGTCCTCAGGGTGCACTAGAGTTTACACAATGCCCCTGAGGTCACAGAGCGAGGGTGTATTGGGGGCCCAGTGACTCCACAGTCGATGGTCCTGCTTGTTTGATGAACATGACCAGAGCATATTCTGTAAGCATCTGTGCAAGGTGTCTTCAAAGGACTTAGCGTCATGGTGGACGAGATTGGAGACTGGCAGATAACTAAGTAGAGGCTCCATTCAGGCTGCCCAACCTGTCAGCGTAAAATCTGACCAAAGAGAAATGCTGAAAGGGGTAAAAAATAAGTAAGTAAGTAAGTAAGTAAGTAAGTAAGTAAGTAAGTAAGTAAGTAAGTAAGTAAGTAAGTAAGTAAGTAAGTAAGTAAGTAAGTAAGTAAGTAAGTAAGTAAGTAAGTAAGTAAGTAAGTAAGTAAGTAAGTAAGTAAGTAAGTAAGTAAGTAAGTAAGTAAGTAAGTAAGTAAGTAAGTAAGTAAGTAAGTAAGTAAGTAAGTAAGTAAGTAAGTAAGTAAGTAAGTAAGTAAGTAAGTAAGTAAGTAAGTAAGTAAGTAAGTAAATCTGTCAGGTAGGGCTGAATCTTTTGTGATTAGTTTGTATGACCGCAGGCTCAATGAGACTCCAATAACCGATATCCTTGGTCAAATCTTACCAGCTGAGGAGGGGCCCTTCCACCCTCCAGAGTGACAGCTCCAAACCTGTTGTTAGAGGCTTTCCCTCCTCTCCCCCTGGTGTTTGTAGAAGAGCTCACAGAAGCAAAAAGCAAAAAGCTGCGCTACCATGATGAGGCTGACCAGAGCGCACTGCAGAGGATGACGCGGCGGCGTGTCGCCTGGTCCATACAGGAGGATGGGCTGCTCATGCTCTGCCGGATTGCCAGCAATGTCCTCAACACCAAGGTACAGGCCGCAGTGCTGGCTGCTCCCCAGCATCTGCCTGCCCCTCTCTCGGGGCTCCCTCTCTTGTCGCCGCCTTGTAGGGAGCCCATGGCCCTGAGACAACCGTCTTATCTGCTCTGCCTGGCCCCTGGGAAGAGCCTCGCCCAGAACCCTGCAATGACCACCAATGACCACCACTCCTGTTTTTGCGCATTTCTTTTCAGGCTTCATTTAGATACATATAAATTTTTGCCTGGCTGCAGGCAAAAAATAGTTTAGAGCTGTTCTCTCTCTCTCTTCACCGGGAATCTAACCCTTTCCTCTCCCCTCCTCTGCCAGCTGGAAACTGGACGTAGTAATTACTCCATTCTCTCTCTGTCCCTGGACATATACATCTTGGGTGGTTTCTGTTGCTCTGGTACCTCTTGGACCACTGGAGTGGCTTCTCTTCATGGCAGAGCCTTCTCATCTGCTCCCCTAGCTGCAGCCCCTGGCATGTTGCCACACTGGCCGTCACACAGCTAGCCCTGATTGAATCTGTGTGGGATGGTGATGGTGGCCGCGGCCTGGCTGGCCAGGTATCTCATGTTCATTCCCCACCTTCTGCAGCACAGTCCCCTACACTGCCCGCATCCTCCCTGCCTGTGTCCCTGAATCGCAGGCTGGTGGGGAGGACCTTGCTCTCAATCTAGCAAACTCTTCCTCTTTCCTCTGATGCCACTGCCTCCAAGATGTTTCTGTAGCCCGAGCCAGAGTTCATCTCTTCACCATTCCCCAAAGCACCTCAGTGATTCCTCATCTATATGTTCCTGCTACTTTGTGCTGTCCTGACCTTCTCAGTTTGCAGCAAGGTGTGGGGAGAGCAATCAGGGTTGACATAGAAGCCACCAGGAGAATGAACTCTGCCATCGTCCAGTCCAGGGTCCCTTGAGACAGTTCCATAAGAGCTGGTTGAGTGTCCTGGTCACAACTGTGCCAGCCAGCCAGGAGAAACCCAGTGAGGGGTCCTGGGCCCAAGACGCTGTCAGCCTCAGGCTCATTAGGTCTTTCTTCTTGACCATTTGTCTCATGTCCTCTCACTTCTCAGTCCTCTCCTGAATTCCAACCCAACCCCTTCTCCAAGGAGGGACCTGAAAGGCGACATGTTGTTGTCCCTAATTTCTGTCCCCTGCATCTACAGTGGCTTTTTCATTGCAGCACTGATGGGAGGGGTGTCCTCCCTCTGCCCCACCCTCAGTGCAGCTGGAGGAGCCAGGAGGGTGCTGCACGGTTCAGTGCTGGTGGATGCTCCACTCCATGTGCTAGAATGGGCACCGTCCTCTCAGGTTGCCGTTCTTGGGGTTATAAGAGAATAACATGTCCTCTATTCCCTTCCATATCTCGCTCTGCCTGCCTGTGCATTCTCTTGAGGCTGCTCATTTAGTACGTTCTGTTTCTACTAATGAAACATACAATGTACAGAATGCATGTACAGAATGTTTCTGAGCACATGTAATGTATAGTTAAGATGTTACACCCTCTCAGTAAACATACTTTATATACTTTTATATCTCCTTTTGGTCAGTGCTACTGGACACCCTCTGGGCACCTGTTATGGTACTTGCCAAAAGATGCTCTTTTCCCACTGGGCACTGAGGGTCTTCTCTGCCCAGGACCTCACTCAGTGCCTCGTGTGTAGTGAGTGCCCAGTTAATGTGACTGAGTAGAATGTGAGGTGACAGTTTGGAGTATTTGCTGAGGAAGGAGCTTTCACAGAGCACGTTTTTGCCCCCCTCCTTCACATTAGTTTCCCATAGCTTGGACTCTGAGGATGCTGATTTTCCATCTTGGCTCTGTGTTTGATCCAGGTGAAGGGTCCATTTGTCCCCTGGCAGGTTGTGCGGGACATCCTGCATGCTACCTTAGAAGAGTCTTTGGATAAAACATCTCATTCGGTCGGACGAAGAGCTCGCTACATAATCAAAAACCCACAAGCCTATCTGAACTATAAGTAAGCCATATTTGAAATTTCATCACTCCAGGACATGTCATTCCAATGCTTCTAGTTCATTCTTTATTCTTCTTCCATTTCTTAAGAATCTGGTGTAAAATGCAGAGCACACTGAGTTGTCCAGTGAGCTGTGCAAGTGTTGGGGTTTGTTAGTGAGACTGTCCTCGTTTTTCCGAGGGCCAGGCACGGTTCTGTGTGCTTACACACTCATGGCATTATGTGGATGTCAGAGCACCCTTGCTGTTCTGCTTGTCTACAGTGAAGTGGAGAAGAGGAAGGCTGGATGGCCGCTGACCACCACGTGACCAGCATGTGCTGGAGGCAGAGCCCAGGCTGACCCTCGTTGCTGTTTTTAGCATGCAGAGCTGCTCTTAAGAGATTATGGATTAGTGGCCCTTCACATAGCTCACTCCAGGAAGAAGCTAGACAGGACCTGGATCACTGGACAAAACACACCCTGCCATGTCCTCAGCAGAGCTGGGTGTCCCTAGGTGTTTCCAGCCATGGTCCAGGATGTGTGTGATAGCGACTGCTTAGGAGTCACAAAGCATCTGCCTTGTGGTTTGTTAACTCCTTCTCACAAGGCCAAGGCCATAAAGCCACAGCCAGCCCCATCAGACTTTTACACCCCACTGCACAAGGATGGCTTGAGTCAAGAGGACTGGAGAGCATCAGAGTGGTGTGGGGAGGTGCCCGAGTGTTGCAGCCAGCATGAGAATGGGGCCAAGAGGGGAAATAGAATAGGGCTAGGAAGAACTGCCTCCACCAGCTCTTTGTTCATGCCACAAGTCAGTAAGAGAGCTTGGCTGTGAATTGATTCTGGCCACGGGCTGCCTGCCACCAGCCAGACTGTAGAGAGAAATCAGCCCAGCCCTGGATCATGGAGAAAACTCAGCTCTAGACAGGGTTCCTCAGCCTCGTCACTATTGACATTTTGGGCTGGATCACTCTGTGGTGGGGGCGTCCTGGGAAGTGCAGGTTGTTTAGACTTCACACATTGCATGTCAGTAGCACCTCCCCTTTCCATTGTGACAACTGAAAATGTCTCCTGATGCCTGCTACAGGGCAACATCGCCCCAGTAGAGAACCACCAAGTTAGATATAACAAGGGGCCTTCCTGAGTGAGGCCACTTTGCCATGTGTAGACTCTTAGACTTCTCTATCTGAAAGGGCTCTGATCACCTGGTCCCAACTCTGTTTTTCAGAAGTGGGAACACCCAGAAAGAGGGTCTGAGTTGGTGGTGAAGTGAGATCTGGAACTGGGCTTCCTGCCCCTGAGCGATGCTCTTCCTCTCCCCCAGCAGCAGCCTGGGGCATTAGAACAGGAGGGGCCCCAGAGTTAGCAGGCCTGGGACTCAGTCCTTGCCACAGGTCTCCAGAGCCGTGGGCCTGGGATGGAGCATTTGTCCACATGATGAAACAGGAGGATAATCCCTGTAATAACCACACCCGTCCTGCCTGCCCCAGCCCTCAATGTGGGTGTAATCTAGGGGTCCCTTACCTTAACAAGCGTCTCCAGAGCCGTGGGCCTGGGATGGAGCATTTGTCCACATGATGAAACAGGAGGATAATCTCTGTAATAACCACACCCGTCCTGCCTGCCCCAGCCCTCAATGTGGGTGTAATCTAGGGGTCCCTTACCTTAACAAGGTGAAATGGAATGACAATCTCTCTCTCTCTTTTTTTAATTGAAACATAATTGATTATACATGTTTGTGGGGTACAGAGTTGTATCTATACCTGTGTACAATGTGTGATGATCAAATCAGTATAATGAGCATGTTCATCATCACAAAATATAATCATTCCTTGTGTCTGTTAACCAATTTCTCCCTAACCCTTCTCTCTCCTCCTTGGGATGACAATCTGTACCCAGCAGGCTGTTTATGATGCTGGCCGTCTTCTCCTCCATTTCCTTTTCGGCACGTCTGGCTCTTTTTATGTCACAGAGACGTGAAAACTGATTGAGTGGGCAAATCCCCTGCTTTGGAGAAGACTAGACCTCTTAGTAATAATGAACACCAATGCCTGTATAATACCTTCAGATTTACATCACGCGTTCACATAGGTCATTTCATTTGGTCTTGGCCAAATCCTGTGAGGGCCAGGTGGGAGTTACTGTTCTCAGTTTACCCATGAGGATGGAAGCTCAGAGAAGCCAAGGTGTCATGTGCGAGCACAAACAGGCCTGATGTGAATCAGGTCTGGCTGACCCCAGGTCTTCCATTTTTAAAAGATAGAATTGCGCAGCAGGTATGTAAGTAAATCCTGTTTCATGGTTAGTCAAGGCCAGAAATGTTAGAGCAGTTCTATTTTGATGGTTCTGAACAGACATGATCATGAACAGACATTGCAATTTCCAGACCTCATTTTGTTTCCTTTTTCTGCAGGGTGTGCCTTGCCGAGGTGTACCAGGATAAAGCCCTTGTTGGAGATTTCATGAGTCGAAAATGTGACTATGAAGACCCAAAGGTAGGCCCGTGTGGTGTAGGTAGGGCTCAGCCTGCTCTGGCGGCAGGGTTTCTAGGTTATGGTCTGGTCCTCTGGGTCCCGTGGTGCCTCTGCCAGCCTTACAGACATGGGTTATTTTGCTGCTCATTTGGGATATCAACTTGTAAATTCTTTGGCTTTGGACTTCATTTGATCTGGTCCCAAGCATCAGTTTTTAGAGATCATTAGAAGTTGATGTGCTGCTTTGAAATGCTGCTGTGCCTTGCGCCTATTTTGTTAAGAAATTGGGACAGCTCTTCAGAAATTACTAACAGCTGGACTTCATGGACAGCCTGCAGATAGGGCAGGAGTTTTCTTCCTGAGTTCTCTGTGCAGGTGGGGCCGGGGCAGTGGCTGGCAAGGAACAAAGCTGTCTTTGGTGACCCAGACTTCTCTGATCTGTTGCTCAGAGCTGCTCCCGCTTTGCTCATTGAGCTGGCACTGGACTCTGCTTCCTGACTGTCAGGCCTGTGCCAGGCAAGGCCATGGGAAGGAGATGCAGCCTTGCCTTGAGGGAGCCACAGACGAATGGGACAGGCAGAGAAGTCAATGGCCGTGACAGAGCAGCACAGCCAGCTCCCGGAGGGTGGTAGGCATAGACTGCTAAGGTCAGGGAGGGAGAGTCAGGAATGCTGTTGGATGCAAATGACACAAACACTCAGCCTCACAGGGGTTTAGGGCTTCCTTTTTCCCATATGCCAGGCAGACTGGAGCTAGGCAGTCCTGGGTGCAGCAAAGCAGAGATGTCATCAGGTTCCCAGACTCATCTGTCACTTCTCTGTCTGTCCTTAGCGGTCAGCTTTCCATCCTTACGCCAGTCACCCCTTGGTTACAAGTTGACTGCTAGTGCTCAGGTTCCAGTGCAACACAGTCTCAGGGCAGGAAGAAGTGAGAGAGAGACTGCACTGGGCCCACAGACCCTTGTATCAGGGACAGCCTTTTCCAGAAGCCCCTGGCAGATGACTGGGAAACAGTTATCTGGCACAAGGGACCAAGGTTGCCATGAGTGGCTTAGACAATCCTTATTCATCCCAAGAGGCTGGGCATCCTGTCTCCCCAAACTAAATCGGGGCCAGCTCCACCTCTAAGAAAGAACGAGGATAAACAGAATAGGCGACCCACACTATCTGCCATAGAGGGCTTTGCAAAGTTTTCAGCTCTGGATGAGACTCGAAAGCCACAGGGCCAGTTGAGGCAGGGGCAGGAGAGAAGAGGGAGTGTGGTGCCCTGTGGTTAAGGGTTAGGGCTGCAGCCAGGTGCAGCAGGGGCTGTGTCCTGCGCAACCATGGTACCAGGGGAGGAGCAGGAATTTATCCTGGCGCATTGGACACAGGGTGAACAAGATTAGTGTGCTTATCAGATCTGGTCTGGATTGAGATGGTTGCAGTGTGGTATAGAGGAGGGGACTGATTTGGGATCCACCTGTTGAGTGTAGGGCTGGGGGAGGGAAAGGACGTAGACTCACCCAGGTGAACTGGGGAGAACCAGACCTGGGAGCAGAGGAGGGGAGCATGGCCTGCTGTCTGGAGGTACCTGGTAGGCATTCCGGGGACTGGGCTGGACTTGTTTGTGTCTTCCTGTCTGGGGCTTGGGAGAGAGAGCCAGCCATGTGCTGAGAGGGCCGTCAGCCTGTTATTTGGCACCCGGTGCTCCAGATTCCTGAGCGTAGTGGTGAGCGTCTATTGCCTCCTCTCCAGCCGGCCTTCTCAGGTCATGGATGACCTCTGTGGACTTGGGGAGACAGAAAAGGCAGAGGAGACAGTGCTGTCAGAGTTTCTTGGATGGATGGAACTGCTGTGGGAGTTTGTTACAAGATGTTTCTTGGTGCGTCTTGGCAAAATCTCCCTTTAGGGAAAGAAAGGGTTAATATCTCATTCTCTCCTGTTGAAAGGTTTGTGCCAAGGAGTTTAAAGAATTTGTGGAGAAGCTTAAAGAGAAGTTCAGTTCAGCCCTAAAGAATCCCAACTTTGAAATCCCAGACACACTCCAGGAGCTGTTTGCCAGGTAAAGTGCTTCTGGATGGTTCTGTGTGATCCTCCCAGAGCAAGAGGAAAAGGTCAACAGCTGGGACTGCCGGGTGTCTCCCTGTCAGCAGCCTGCGAAGCACACCCCACCCGCCTGCTTGCATTCCGCCTGGCAGCTCACCCCCCTGTCTCTCGTTTCTGGACATCTGATGTCCCTCCTCTCACGGGTGACTTGAACATAGGGAAGGGACCTTGCCACCCCACTGGGCACTCGCGTTCCTTCTCCCTGCTGCTGGCTTAATTAAGGTTTCCTTGCCTGGTTGGTGAACTTCCTGCTGAGATCTCTCACCTTGTAATGTGCCCAAGGTTGTGGGGATTGTAAGCAACAGGGCCAAGATTTGACCTTGGGTGGGTCTGACTCCAGAGCCCCTGCTCTTCCCAGCATAACCACTTAACATCTGGAAAAGACTGTATCTGGATTTGAACACAGAACTCTGAAATTTTAAAATCCTAAGTTCTGTGAACGAGGCCTGTTTCCTTGGCATCATCAAAATGTGAATCCCTTCTCTCCACTTTCTCATCTAGAAAGTACTTCTAGCCACTGTGTTTCTGAATTTCTTCCTAAAAGAGGTGTCATTGATCTGTCAGTTCCTATTAGTGAACCATACAATACCTTTGCTCTCTGCATCTCAATTGGAAATCTCATTCTTTCATTCAACAAATGATTTGTGTAGTGTCCACTGCGTGCCAGGCCTAAGGAGTGATTTGTGGTCATTTGCTGAGTTGATACCCTTGAGCTATTTTTTGGGTTTTTTTGTTTTTGCAGTGGACCATTCCCAGAATTCCCAAATGGCATGATTTATGTTCACTCTTAAAGGTTAGCTAGTGGTCTGTTTACATATTTGTAATTTATATCCCGACATATTTTCAGCAAAGTTGTGAGGCAACTTTGAGCCATCAAAGAAGACAGTTAAAATAAAGATTTTTAAAGGAGAGCTCAAGAACCATTTAGAAGAAAGAAAAAGTCACAGTCCTAACTGGTTAACGCTAATTTTGATCCTCAGCATTCTTGCAGATGAAGCAAAATAGAAAATGGTTCCATATTTTTCCCTGCTTGGCTCAAAAGAGTTCACCTGCTTTTCTGAAAAGTTGCTTTTTCTTGGCACTAAATTTTAGGAAAAATTTTCTGTCATGAAGATGAATTTTTACTTTAGCTTTGTAGAATGTCTTACAAGTGGCCAGGTTTTTAAAATCAGTTCTATGATTTATTTTTATATTTATTTGCTTGGCATGAACACAGTAAAATGATATTAAGTGAAACTCGAAAAAGAGATGGGGAAATAATCTGTAATTCCAGCACCTAATATAGCTATTCTCTTTGGGGTATTTTCTTTATCGTGATTTATTTTTTAATTGACAAATAATAATTGTATATATTTACGGGGTACAATGTTATGTTTGTTATGTACACATTGTAGAAAGATTAAATCAAGCCAATGAACATATCCATCACTTCACCAACTTATTTTTTGTGACGAGAATGTTAAAAATCTATTACATCAAGCCAATGAACATATCCATCACTTCACCAACTTATTTTTTGTGACGAGAATGTTAAAATGTTTAACAGTTTTGAAATATACAACACATTGTATTAACTGCGCTCACTGTGCAGTGCATAGGTCACTGAAACTTATTTCTCCAGTCTAACTGAGACTTTGTACCCTCTGATCAACATCGTCCCCTCTCCCCCAGCCGCTGGTAGCCTCCTTTCTACTCTCTGTTCCTCTAAGATCAACTCTAACTGAGACTTTGTACCCTCTGATCAACATCGTCCCCTCTCCCCCAGCCGCTGGTAGCCGCCTTTCTACTCTCTGTTCCTCTAAGATCAACTTTTTTAGATTATGTTTGGGTATTTTCTTCCAGTCTTCTTTCTTGTGCTTGTCTTTTTCATTGAAATTAGCCCACAGTTTTATATCCTGCTCCCTTAACAATGAGCAGTGGCTCCTTGGCAATTCACATTTTCCCATGTTGCTTCATAATTGCCAGTGTGTGAACATCTCTCATTTTCTCAGCCCTCATTTTTATGACAGGTTCATGTGATGGGAAGAACATGGTATATTCTCATTTTAATTTGCATGTACAGTGTTTGACATTTGTGAGTTTTAACATTTTCCTCAACGTTTTAGCCAGTAAATGGCCATCTTGAGCAAGCATCAGCTCAGTTAGAGAAGATCTGCTGTGTTTCACTGACATGCTCCTTTTGTTTCTTGCACAGATACCGAGTTTTGGCAATTGGAGATGAAAAAAATCAAATCAGGAAAGAGGATGAACTTAATAGGCAAGTACTGAGATACAGAGTACATTTTCCTCAGCTACTTGATCTGGTTACCTACAGCCCAGCACAGGGGCAGTCTAGGGCCAAATCTGGCCCACCACCTGTTTTTGTAAATGAAGTTTTATTGGAACACAGCCATGCTGTGTTATCTATGCTGCTTTCATGTTAGAACATCAGAGCTGAGTAGTTGCAACAGAGTCCGCATAGCTCACAAAGACTAAAATATTTATTATCTGGCCCTTTATAGACAAAGTTTGCTGATCCTTAACCTTGAAGATTACTGGCCTAGCCTTAAGGTGGGCTAGGGAAATTGTTTCAACTCTCAGCCCATGAGCTTTCCAGGCAAAACTCTGGTTAGAAAACTCAGCTTTTTTTGCTTTTTTTTTTCCATCTTGGATAATATTCAGTTTGATTTTAGCTCTGTATTTTAGTGAGAAACCTATCCTCTTTGGAGAAAAGCTTGGTTAGAATTAGAAGGAAAGAAAATGTAAGTACTAAGTACATTTGTTAGTTATCATAAATCCTGTTCCAGGTTATTGAGACCCTTTACCTGCTAGATGGAAACTTTTTTCCTGCAGAAATTAACCAGGTAGTAAAGTCTAGACACCATTGCTTATTTTATTTTGTGAATAATTTTGGCATTCATGTCACTTCCGTGAGATTGAAAGCTTTTGTTTTTACTGAGAACTTCCCCCCATAATGAATGGTGCCCTGTGGCCACAGCCTCATGTGGTCCTGCCGCCACCCTGTTTCTTTTTCAGCGAGGATGACATCCACTTTCTGGTGCTCCAGAACCTGATCCAGAGCACGCTGGCTCTCTCGGACAGTCAGATGGAGTCCTGTCAGTCATTTCAGGTGGGAACAAGCTTTCCAGCAGTACAGGTGGGACGTGGGGCCCTTCAGAGGCTGGGTCTGGGAAAGTGTTTTCTCCTGCTCTTCTCACCTGCAGGGTCTCTGGGTGTCCCTTCTTCCCAAGACTCTGGCTCTCCCTTCTTTCATCTTTATTTTTTTGTTGTTTTATTTTTATTTTACATGTTTACAGTTTATAGCTAGATGATTGGATATATGTATACATTGTAAATTAATCATCACAATTAAGGTAATTAGCATATCTGTCATCTCATATAGTACCTTTTTTTTTTTTTTTAATGGCAAGAACACTCAGGATCTACCCTCTTAGAACATTTTAAGTACACAGTACAGGGCTAGCCGGTTAGCTCAGTTGGTTAAAGCACAGCCTTATAACACCGAGGTCACAAGTTCAGATCCCGGAACTGGCCAACCACCAAAAAAAAAAAGAATCAGTACACAGTAGTTTTGTTACTTGTCGTATTCATGCTGGACATTAGATCTCCTATTAGAACCCGTTCATCTTATGTAACTGAAGCTTTGTACCAGCATCTCCCCGTATCCTTCACGTTTCAAGTGTGGGGGCAGGATCCAGTGGCCTCCAAAATCCCTTCCGGGGCTGAGGTTTTAAGTCTAATGTTAAAGACAGGAAACTAGGCAGAAGAGGAAAAGTGGCAAATTGGGCAGAGTGGCAGAGGAACTGAGAAAGGGATTGAACTGTACTGCTTGTCTTCTCAAGTCATAACTTACCATGCCAGGATGTTTTGTTTGAAAGCTGCCTGTCTGCGGGCAATGAGTCGTAACATCTCCTGAGCTGTGCTGCTGCTTTACTGTGCTGTGGGAGGGTGGAAGGGAGGGAAGCAAATTCCATTTAACTCTACATGGAGCCTGGGAGGTCAGTGGCCTTACTACTTTGTACAAATATGGAACCTTGAGGTTCAGAGAAGTTATAAGATGGGCCTGAGGTCACACAGCTCAGTCATCACAAGACCCCAACAGAGGGGTGCTGAGAGGGGCCTGCTCCCCAAGCCAGTGCTGCCCAGGGCGTTCTTCATTCTCCCTTAGTTTTAGTGACTTTCAAGTGGGAGCCTATTCACTTTTGTACTTAATCTCTATACCTAAAAATCTCCTTTGGCTTACATTACAAATCAACCCTGTTTAGAATGTGAGAAAAAAGGGCCGAGCCCGTGGCGCACTCGGGAGAGTGCGGTGCTGGGAGCACAGCGGCGCTCCCGCCGCGGGTTCGGATCCTATATGGGGATGGCCGGTGCGCTCACTGGCTGAGCGCGGGGCGGGCAACACCAAGCCAAGGGTTGTGGTCCCCTTACCGGTCACAAACAGGACAAAAAAAAAAAAAGAATGTGAGAAAAAAAGAAAACGAAGGGATGATATTTTCAAATCCCACTGATGAATTTAGATGGGCGGGGTCCCAAACTTTAAGGGCAACTCTGAGTCAACTGGAGAACTCTCTTAGCCTGCGGCCCCCCAACCCCCACTCTCAGAGTAGAGGGATTGAATCGGGAGTCAACGTGGGGGCCCTAACAAGTATTGCTGTACTGATGCTGGAGGTCCACCAACCACCCTTGGGGAAACACTGTGTAGATGCATGGGGGATGCTGCAAATACCTCGTTGGCCTGTACTTGTTTCTTTGGGCACTAGGGGGGCTGGGAGGATGGAGGAAATGGAGCTGTTTAAAGCAAACATGTGGCCAGGTGTGAATGCCTTGCTTCAGAGCAGCACCCTGGCCCTAGTTGGTCTACAGCCATGTGAGGCCTCTGCAAATTGAGACTGAGTGTTCATTTGATCTCCTGATGTGCATGTGACTCTTGCAGGGGCATCTGGGACCATCAGATCAAAGGCCCGATAAATGTTTCCATACACTTGGTTGGGCCCTTGAAGCCTTTGTTTTATTTTCTTGTACGTACATTTCTGAGTGAGAGGTTGGTCTCAGTGCCATGCCCCTGCCCCCGCATATTGCAGACATTGTGTTGCTTCGCCCCCCGTGGATTTGTCACCCCACTTCCCCTGGGTGACCGAGACGCAAAGGATTACTCAGAGCCCATATCTTCTGAGCAGTGAGAAGCCCTGAAGTGGGTAACTTCCCTGGGACTCTCCAGCAAGAGGCAACCCTTCCTCGGGAAATTAACCCCAAATTGGGGTTCTCTTCCTGCATTTATTTTCCAGACCAGCAAGTTACAGGAAGAGACATAGGTGGGGTTATAGTTTAACAATATAGGCTGGTAACTTTCAGTGAAACAAGCCAGATGACTTTCCAGTAAGGCAATTAACAAAAGCTTGATCTTAGCAAACATTCCTTCTTACATCAATTTCTCAGTACCTTTACATAACAATCAGTAACTAGTCTGTCCTTGAGCCAGCAACCTTCTGTGCCACAAATCTTTATCTTACACCAGAGACTTACAGCCTGAGGAAAATTTCCAGTCCTCCACAAGGTCAATATTTGAAACTGCAAGACTTTGGAAAACCAGGCCCTATGAGGTACATATGCTTTATAGTATATTCCACAAGAGTGAAGCCCTGCCTGCGCCTGGACTTGCAGGGAACAAGAATGAGTAGAGGAGGGAACTAGTCCCAAGTAGCCCACACATCACATCTGGCCCCTTGGATTTGTTTTGTTGGCCCACACTTGTTTAAAGAGAAAACAAACAAACAAAAAAATTTTTTAAAAAAATTTACTGCCAACATTGCACATAAGAATCCAAATTTCTGACGTCATTGGTGGCTGTGGAGTGGACCTTCCAGTTCTCCTTGCTCCTGCTCAGTAATGGGTCAGAGCTGGGCGGGACCTCAGGAGTCCTTCCCACCACCCCTCAACTGAGAAGAGCCGGGCCCAGGGAAGGGACACTAGTTTTAAACCCATTAATAGCAAAAGCTATGCTCCTGTGCTCCAGACAGGCCTTGTCCCTGGTCTCAGGTGCTGTTTTATTTCCTGCAGTTGGTCTCCAGGTGGTGTACAGGCTCCGATGGGGGGTAGCCGAGGGCTAGTGTCTCCCTCCACCCCAGGAGAGTAAGAAGTCCCATGAGAAAGACCACCGGCCTGCCCGGCCTCTCCTCCCCCAGCAGGAAGCAGGACTCTTCCTCAGTGGGGACTGGAGGGTCATTAGCGATGGTGTCAGAGCCCCATGTGGGATCCCAGCAGCACCCGCTACAGGCCAAGGAAATGTGGGGCAAGGAAGTGGGCGGAAGGCGTGAGCATGCAGGCAGCGTGGCCCCCGACCCCTTGGTGGTCTGAGTGGGCGGCCACGCTCCCCCACTCACCGCAGTGCTCTCAACGCTCTTGTGCCAGCAGCATTGCATGGGGAGTATGCCCATCCAGCAATTGTCTTCTGAAGGAGGGAAAGGGCAAAAGTCACAGAAGGCTTGCTCCAGCACTGGACTCAGCTTCCACTGCTGTCGTCTGGGAGGAAGGACTGATGACATCACAGCCATGTCCCCACTCCGACTTCCTCCCCTCTGTCCTGTGCAGCGCGTTTTCCCGCAGGGCCTGCTAGTCTGCACACCCAGGACTGTCTAGACAAGTGCTGTCTAGAGAAAGCAAGGTTGTGTGGGCCAGGGCTGGCAAGCTCCCAGAACACTCCTGTGCTGCCCGTACCCCCAACTGACACCACCCAGGCTCCCCACCCCTCCGTCCCTCTGCCAGAGGTTGCTGTGCTGTCCTGGTTTACCCTGCCTAGCTGTGTGGCCTCAGAGGAGCTCTTAAATACCGTGTGCCTCAGTTTCTTCTGTCACTAGGAGGTCCCAGGGGCAGGGCCATCAGGGAAACTTCCAAGCCTAAAATTCTTAGACCATGACAGCACTTTTGAGGAGACAGGCTAGCAGGAACTCAGGCTGGCATGCTAAATGTTCAGGAACTGTGGGTTGGTGGAGCCAGCCCTTTTCAGTAACTCAGAGCAACAGACCAGCCAGCCCTGCTGTGCTTTAAGCGGCTCTTCCTCCGGGTGGGGCACAAGTCCGTGCGTGAGACTCAGCTGGCCGAGCCATGAAGTCACCATGGCCTGGCCCGCAGAGAGCTGCTGAGCTTCGGGGCCAGACACCACCTTCACTGGGGCTCCCTGCTGGGCACCAGGTGCTGTGTGTGCTCCTGGGACTTCCAGACAACAAATAAACAAACAAGATCCTCTCAGGGAGAGGCAGCTGCCTCAGAGAAAAGAAAGCAGGATAATGTAGTACACGTGACTGCAGAGGAGCGGGGTAGTGAAGGATCTGCTGTTGGAGGGAAACATTTTAGCCGAGACCTGACTGTTCAGGAGTCAGCCATGCACAAATGGGGGGCACGTGGGGATGCCTTGGATTTTCAGGAGGAAAAGTGAGAAGGCCCGGGAGGCTGGAGGCTGGTGACGGGTGGAGTTGTCAGAGGCGAGACCTGAGTGGGGCACAGGTCTCACTCACAGGGCTCTTGTCCATCACAGTAAGGACTGGATGTTGTTCCACCTGGAAGGGAAGCCACTAGGGCCTTCAAAGCAGGGATGGAGCATGTAGTCTGATTTAGGCACAAAGGGATTACTGTGGCTGATGTGGAGAATGGCCTGCAGCTGGGGGAGGTGGCACAGGGAGACACAGGGAAACCAGCTAGCTGGTGACTGTGGTGAGAAGTGGTGGCATGGACTAGATGGGGACAGTATGGATGGTGTGAGCCAGACACATTCAGGGACGTCCAAATGGGTGGGTGAGAGGCTCAGGGACAAGGTAGTGTCAGAGCTGGTTTTGCGCTGACTCCCATGTCCACAAAAAAAAAAAAAAAGAAAGAAAGAAAAAAAAGAAACAAGCTTGGGGGCAAGGACTTCTGTTTTCTCCGGCTGCCTGATTTTCTCTGTGGCCTCTGGAGGTGTGGCATGATGATGGCACTGATGGTCTGCAAGTTGGGATTATTGCCTTTCTACACACGTGCACGCACTTAACACACGTACGCACACTACATCAGTTCCTGGCTCCCCACTGTGTCCCTGATCACTTCCTTCCTTTGTAAGTGATTGGCTCCAGCTTTTCTGCATCCACATGTCCAGCTCCTTCCTCTGGCTGGCTGGAGGCCCTTGCTCACCCACAATGTGCTGTGTTGCAGACTTTCCGCCTCTACCAGGAGTACAAGGATCAGATCCTGGTGAAGGCCTTCATGGAGTGCCAGCAAAGGAGCTTGGTCAACCGGCGTCGGATCAACCACACGCTGGGCCCAAAGAAAAACCGGGCTGTGCCCTTCGTGCCGATGTCCTACCAGTTATCCCAGACCTACTACAGGTGAGCGCCCACTCAGGAGCCCTCAGCCAGCCAAGATGAGAGGCTGAGCCACGGGACCTCCATCTCCATCAGAGGCTGGGGGGCCTGGGCCTCTTGCGGCCTCCTGTGCAACGTTCAGCATCTGGGAAGGGGTTTCCTCAGCACCTGTCCCCTGCCTTGGGTGGGAGTATGGGGGACGCTGGCAGTATTTGGATTAGGGGCATTACTATTTTTGCAGCTAGTGTGTTTCCCTTTCTCTTGTCGGATGGGGTAAAATCAGTTGGAATTTAAGAACTGGTCCAGTTAGAAGTCACCCTCCTGGTTGGGCATAGCCTCAGTCCCTCATCTTCACAGCTCAGAGGCCCCTGAAGCCTCCTGCTTTGCAGGCTCTTGCAGCCTGTGGGGGCCTGGGGCATGGAGGTGCCTTCAGAGAAGTGTCTTCCTGAGGGATACTGAAACCAACACTCTGGGTCTTCTTTTGGTTCTTTCACCCCACCGCTGTACCAAGGACTCAAGGCACTTCCTCCTTCCTAAACCCTCACCCCTAATGGCCCTTTGTCCTCTGGGAAGTGGACATGGCAACAGAAGACACATGGCAGCAGGCCCCTTTGTCCTCTGGGAAGTGGACGTGGCAGAAGACATGGGTCCAAGTTGAACAAGGCTGTTTGAACTTAAGCCACTTCTCTGGACTGCATGTCCTCATCTGTGACTGAAGGCGGGTGGCCAGCAGATCAGGAAGACCTCTTGGGTCCCTTCTGTCTGCCATTGCTACAGGGTCATGGCTTGACTCTCTGGAGTCACCTTATGGAGATAATGAGATAGAAAACCTGTGTGTCCTCTCATCTCTGTATGAGATAAGAGCTGGTTTTGTGTAAAGATTATTATTGCAGAAAGCACACGCATAGTCCCTGGTCTGATTATCATGCATGCTGTGAGGGCAGAGCACTGGGGAGGGCCTCCTTGGTCAGGTAAGGGATAGGACCCCGCCTTGAAGGTGCTCAGGCGAGTGGGGAAGACACAGCAGTGCCTTCATTTCAGATGGGAAAGAGGGCATCAGGCAGAGGTTGGTGTGTTTAGAAAGGATTTGACCTGCTCACAGCCTGTCCTAATGAAGGCTCCCAACAGCCCGTCCCCAGTCAGGCACTTACTTTGTTTCTGTCTGTGCAGGATTTTTACATGGAGATTTCCGAGCACTATCTGCACAGAATCGTTCCAGTTCTTTGACAGAATCCGAGCTGCCGGCAAGTTGGACCAGCCTGATAATTTTTCTTTCAAAGACCAGGGTAATGACTCCACAAATGACCTGGTGGCATTTTCTTTGGACTGTCCTGGAGGACACTGTGTGGCCGCCCTGACCCTTTTCTCCCTGGGCCTTATTTCCGTGGATGTCAGGATTCCAGAGCAGATCATCGTGGTGGACAGTTCGATGGTGGAGAATGAAGTCATTAAAAGGTAAGAGCCAGCAGCAGCAGCAGCTGGGATGCTGGGCCACCACGCACGCTGCTCTGACGGCAGTTTGGGTTTGAGCATGTTCATGGAAACTAAGGCATCATCATGTCTCTTCATGGCTGTGGCATTTGCAATTTTATTTGCTCAATCAGCTGTTCTTTATTCACTCAACAACATGTATTGAGTTTCTCTCTTTGTGTCTGGCATTTGCCAGGCATTTGGTAGACAAAGGCAAGCAAGGTGTAGTGGTGGCTTTAGGTACTCATGGGGACAGGGCTTCACAGACCAGCAATTAGGAATTACAGTACAATGTCCACATAGTCTGCTGGGACCTCTCAGGTACTGTGGGAATCTGCCAGACAGAAGGACACAGGGCAGCATGGCAGGGAGAGGTAAGAGGAGGAGGTAGGGTTGTTCGAGGTTCCTCGAGGGCACTGTAGCTGAGTTGGGAGTCCAGGGCGAAGGGAGAGGTGTTTCTTGGGCAGAGAAGGTATTGGGAAGGTTTTCCAGGTGATGGAACAGCCCTTGCAGAGACATGGGTGTGAGCAGAGGGGTCAGCATGTGCGTGGGAGATGATGAGGGGCAGGAGTCTAGAGCAGCAGTCCACGCCATCCTTCACGTGATGAGGCACAGCCGCTACCAGGGATGGCCACAGCTATCTCCAGCCACCGCCGAGGCTGAGCCACAGAGGACCCAGGCGGAGCAGAGACGCCTGGGCCTGTGTGTGGTCAGCTAGGTCCCCCTTCTTTTCTAGCATGGGGAAGGATGGGGCCTTGGATGATGAGGAGGATGAAGAGGAAGACTTGGATGAAGGGGCAGGGGGCAAGCGCCGCAACGTTGAGGTGAAAGCCCGCCAGGCCTCCCACACCAACTTCCTGCTGATGAGGGGCTACTACTGCCCCGGCATCGTCAGCACCCGCAACCTCAACCCCAACGACAACATCGTGATCAACTCCTGCCAGGTGAAGTTCCGGCTGCGCCAAACCCCTGCGCCCACCCAGCTAGGGCCCACTGGTGAGTGCTCCCCATTGTAGCTGGGGGGAATGGGGAAGATCCTCACACCCATCCGTGACCCAGACCAGAGGCCAGGTGCATAGCCACAGCTGACACAGAAAAACACTCCTGTCCCGGCAGCCAAGCCAAGGAGTGTACTAGTCTCTAGTAACCACTATTCTACTCTCTACTTCTATGAGATAACTGTTTTAGCTTCCACATATGAGTGAGAACATATTGTATTCCTCTTTCTGTGCCTGGCTTATTTCACTTAACGTAATTTTCTCTAAGCTTATCCGTGTTGCTGTAAATTACTGCAAATGGCAGAATTTTATTCATTTTTATGGCTGAGTAGTATTCCAGTGTGTATATACCACATTTTCTTTATCCAGTTTTTCACTGATGGACTTTTAGGTTGGTTCCAAATTTTGGGTATTGTGAATACAGCTACAGTAAACATGGGAGTGCAGATATCCCTTTGACATGTTAATTTCCATTCCTTCGGATAGATTCCTAGTCAGTAGTGGGATTGTATGGTAGTTCTTGCATTCCGTAGTCTAGTGTTTTGAGAAACCTGACTGTTTTCCATAATGCCTATACTAATTCCCATTCCCACCAACAATGTGTGAGTTCTTTTTTCTCCACATCCTTGCCAGCATTTGTTATTTTCTGTCTTTTTAATAATAGCCATTATAACTGAGGTGAGATGATATCTCATTGTGGTTTTGATTAGCATTTCTCTGATGATTAGTGATGTCAAGCATTTTTTCATATACCTATTGACCATTTGTATGTCTTCCTTTGAGAAATGTCTATTCAGCTCATTTGCCCATCTTTTAATTGGATTATTTGGGTTTTTTTACTATTGAGTTGTTTGAGTTCTTTGTATATGCTGGATATTAATCCCTTGTTGGACACACAGTTTGCAAATACCTTCTCCTATTCTGCAGGTTGTCTCTTCACTCTGTTGTTCCTTTGCTGTGGAGAAGCTTTTTAGTTTGGTATAATCCCATTTGTTTATTTTTTCTTTTGTTGTCTGTGCTTTAGAAGTCTTATTCATAAAATCTTTGCACAGTCCTATGTCCTGAACATTTCCCCTCTGTCTTCTTCTAGAAGTTTTATAGTTTCAGGTCATACATTTAAGTCCTTAACCCATTTTGAGTTGATATTGGTATATTTTGAGAGACGGAGTTCTAGTTTCATTCTTCTGCTTATGGATGTACAATTTTCCCAGCATCATTTATTGAAGAGACTGTCCTTTCCCCAGTGTACGTTTTTGGCTCCTTTGTCAAAAAACAGTTGGCTCTAGGAAAGTGAATTTATTTCTAGATTCTCTATTGTGTTCCATTGGTCTATGTGACTGTTTTTGTGCCAGTGCCATGCTGTAGTGATTACTATAGCTTTGTAGTATATTTTGAAGCCAGGTTCTTTTTGCTCAGGATTGCTTAGGCTATTAGGGGTCTTTTGTGTTTCCGTATAAATTTTTGAGTTGTTTTTTCTGTTTCTGTGAAGTATGTCATTGGTAGTTTGATGGGGATTGCATTGAATCTGTAGATTGCTTTGGGTAGTGTGGTCATTTTGACCATATTGATTCTTCCAGTCCATGAACCCATTTTTTGGGTGTGTCTTCTTTAATTTCTTTAATCAGTGTTTTATAGTTTTCTTTATAGAGATCTTTCACCTCCTTGGTTAAATTTATTTCTAGGTATTTCCTGTTGTTGTGTTATTGTAAATGGGATTGCTTTCTTGATTTCTTTGTCTGCTTGTTGTTGGTGTATAGAAATGTTATTGATTTTGTATCCTGCAACTTTACTGAATTGTTTATCAGGTCTAGCAGTTTTTTGGTAGAATCTTTAGGTTTCTCTCTATATAAAATCATGTCATCTGCAAACAGGTACAGTGACTTCCTTCTTTCCAATTTTGATGCCTCTTATTTCTTTCTCTTGCCTAATTGCTCCAGCTAGGACTTCCAGAACTATGTTGAATAAAAGTGGTGAAAGCAGGCATCCTTCTCTTATTCCAGTTCTTAGGGGAAAAGCTTTCACCTTTTCTCCATTCAGTAGCTGTGGGCTTGTCATGTATAGCCTTTATTGTATTACGATACTTTCCTTCTATTCCTAATTTGTTGAGTCTTTATCATGAAGTGATGTTGAATTTTATCAAGTGCTTTTTCTGTGTCTATTGAGATGATCATATGGTTTTTTTCTTTCATTCTGTTGATGAGATGTATTACATTTATTGATTTGCATATGTTGAACCATCCCTACATGCCTGAGATAAATCCTACTTGATCAGGGTGTATAATTTTTTTGATGTGCCATTGGATTCAGTTTGCTAGTATTTTATTGTGTATTTCTGCATCTATGTTCATTAGGGATGTTCGCCTGTAGTTTTCTATTTTTGTTGTGTCCTTGCTTGGTTTTGGTGTCAGGGTAATGCTGGCCTTGTACTATGAGTTTGGAAGAATTCTGTCTACTTCAATTTTTTGAAGTAGTTTAAGAAGTATTGATATTCTTTAAATGTTTGGTGGAATTCAGCAGTAAAGCTATCTGGTCCTGGGGTTTTCTTTGTTGGGAGACTTTTTATTACTGCTTCAATCTCATTGCTTGTTATTGATCAGTTCAGGTTTTCTGTTTCTTCTTGGTTTGGTGTTAGTAGGTCATGTTTGTCCAGGAATTTACCCATTTCCTCTAGGTTTTCACATTTATTGGCATATAATTGCTCACAATCGTCTCTAGTAATCCTTTGTATTTTGGAGGTATCCATTGTAATGTCTCCTTTTGTATTTCTGACTTTATTTGAGTCTTTCTCTTTTTTTCTTGGTTAGTCTAGATGATGGTTTGTCAATTTCATCTTTTCAAAAAATCAACTTTTTGTTTGATTGATTTTTTGTATAGTATTTTTAGTCTCAATTTCACTTATGTCTGCTCTGATTTTTATTATTCGCATTCTCTTATTTTGGGTTTGGTTTGTGCTTCTCTTTCTGGCTTTTAATCAAGGTCATGCATCAGGGTGCAATTACACACAGCCAACCAGAGAGGATTATCAGGAAAAGCTGCAGTCTCCTCCCCACCCTGGCCTGCTCTCCACAGGGAACTTTTCACTGTTCCTGTGTTTAGTCTTCTGGCTATCTGCACAACTCTATGTCACACACTTTTATGACATTTTTAATTATTATCTTTTGACCCATCACTGTGAAAGATGAGTATTCTGTTCACAACATGATCTCTCGTCTCCTTTACTTCCAATTTTGACCCTTTTTTAGTTCATCTGTTGATTACACTTGACACTTTAAATAATGTCCTCAACCCTCCGTTTCTCCCACCCTCCATTTCAGGCAGTCTTTGCTCCCACCATATGAAATGAGAATCCTCAGGCCCCTCCCCTTCCTTGCACTTCTCTTCCTCCTTCCTGCTCTTTCCTAGCTCTGGTTGACTGTCCTTTCTGTGGACATCATTGACATCAGTGTTGTTTACCATTGGTTTTGTAACCATAGTTAGAATTCTTTGCTTTGTCTGGAGGTTGGATTGGGCAAAAATGTAGTGATAACCTACAGATGTGATCTTAGCAGAGACACCTTTTATAGGAAGCACCAGAAGCCAGCCCTGGCTAGCCTGGGCAAACATAGGACTGTGTTAGAAGGACCCTGGGTATCTCGTGGGGTCTAAGGAGCAGTGGATACGTGAGCATCAGGAAGGGATGGGCCCAGGACAGCCAGAGTCGAGGGCCTCACCTCCAGAGCTCTGCGGTGTATGTTTTTCAGATTCCAATTCCCTGCCCCTGTGCCCTTAACCTTACATCTTGAATAGGAGACTCATACCAGCCAGGGGGCATCCTGTCCAGTCAGGGGCAGTCAGGGACCCAGGATCAAGTACTAGGAACCTGACTGCCAGGGGCCCAACTTATCCACCTGAAGGTGACCCCTGTGGCTGTTCAGGGAGTAGGGAGTTGGTGCTGGAGTGTGTCCTGCCTCAGTATCACGTGTGTCTTGGTCTGGGGAGGGGCTTCTGTGGGGCTAACTTTGCTCTTCTTCCTGGTCTTCGCAGGCACTCCTCTGGAAGAGCTCAAGGTGGGAACCTCCTGCCTCCCTGACAAATTCACCAGGCTGATAGACCCCCAGGAAAACACCTGCCTCTGGGAAGAGTTTGTCCAGCAGGTGGAGCTGTCTGGGTATAAACCTGAAGACGTGTCTGCAGCCTTGGAGATCTGGAGGGCCGTGGCAGCCACGGGTTGCTTTGGGATTGACAAGGAGGAGCTGAGTAGACAATTCTGGGCCTTTGAGAAGACAGGTGGTGAGCGCACCAGGAAGTTCACAGACTATATCCAGGTGAGCCATGAGTCAGCCTGATACCTCCAAAGCAGAAGCTGCAGCCCACAGGCCAGACGCACACGGCAGATGGGCTCGCCGTGGGTCACATTATAGTGTGTTATGACAAAATTGAATTAGTTGTCAACATGTACTAATCAGGACATATTACCTAAAATCCAGCCTGTCCTGAATGTTAGAAGATCTGTCCACATCAAGCCCTGTTTCTTCAGCACACGCAGCTAGAGCCCAGCAGTGGCTGCCTCCAAGCCCCAGACCGGGCCTGTCCTCCCGGCTCTCGCTATCCCCACCTTCCCTGACATCCTGCACCCGCTCGGCTTTACTCACCACTTGACCTGCCTGGTTCCACTGAGTCATATCCTTAAGCCCAATGATGTAATAACACTGGGACTTTAAAGCTGCATCCCCTGGGACCTGACGTGTCCTCCTGGGCATGTCAGTGGTTGGTAGGTATCAGTCATTGTGTCAGTTGTTAGTGGCATGTGGAGGCATCTGCCTTGCACTGTTCCTGAGGGAGGAGCGGCTGGCTTGGGCCTTGCTGACTCCAAGGGCTGCGAGCCCCAGAGGACAGGGCTGTTCTGGGAAATCATCCACCTCTCATTTCCCCAGATTCAGATGGAAGCCACTGTTTGTCATTATCAAACGAGTCATTATGAGTGCAGGAAATACGGTGCACATGGTGTTTAATTGTTCATAGACTCTGGGTGCATCTGTAGCCCTGGGAGGGGAGCCGAAGTTCAGAGAGGGATGGGGCTTTCCCCAAGGCCATGCTGGCCGGCCCCGCCCAGGGCCCAGATGGCAAGGCTCTCAGCAAAACCCCTCAGACCCACACACCTGGAAGTGAGTCCTGGCTCCAGGCTGTCAACTGGGGAAAATTCCTTAAACCCTGAGTTATGGGGGTTTTATGTAAAAATAAAAAGACAGGTGACAGTGACCCCTGTGCTCCCCCTGGATAGGAGCCAGGCCATTGCAAGCAGGTGTGGTATAAAGATGAGAGGGGTTCTTGTCACTCACATGGGAGTAGAACGGCTTTTGTGGGAGGACATGGGGAGTCGGGTCCCATGGGAGGGCCTTGGCCAGGCAGAGGGAGGCTTGTGATGTCCCATCAGCTTGGAGGGTGCAGCAGGGTTGCACAAGGCTCATGCAGCTGACTGGTTTTATGAGTAGCCATGCTGAGGCTGGGGAGGGGCAGACGCTGCCCAGGGTCACAAGCTAGGTGGTGGCAACCCTGGGCTAGAAACCAGGCCTTGTCCTGATGAAACTGGGCTTGCTATCTGCTTAGGACACTCACCACACCAGGCAGGGGAGACAACTCCGTGCATCACCAGTGAGCAAACCCGACCATCCTGGGTTCCCAGACAGACCTTGTGTGTCTCCTACTCTTCTCAGGACCTCCTGGAGCGACACCAGGTGCTGGAAGTTGGTGGCAACACCATTCGCCTGGTGGCCATGGCCTCTGCCCATCCCTGGCTCCTGCACTTGGTGCGGCTAAAAGGCAAAGAGGACGCTGATGCTCAAAGAGAGGACACCCAGGCCAGACCCCCGGAGGGGCCTTCCAGCAAGGATGGTCCCCCTGTGGAGCAGGCACTGGCTTTTCAGGGTCCCCGGAGTGCCAAGAGGCGCTCCAGCCAGAGCAGGCAGCCTGATGCTGAGAGTGCCCAGAAGCCCCCCGCAAAGAAGCCCACACTCCAGGACTTGCGCTCGGGCCCCACCCTGAGGCCCAGAGCAGAGGAGGGCGCAGAGAGCCAAGCCCTGGCTGCACCCTTGGCTCCTGCAGACACAGCTGCAGGGGGCGCTGGGAAGGAGGACCAAGAGGGTGTCAGGGCACCCAGCTCCTCAGGCCAACAGCAGCTCCCAGAAGTCTCTGAAGACCCCAGAGGTACCGACCTGTCCCCTTCATCACCTTACCCCACCCCGCCTGCTCTCTGTCCTCAGACCTGATTGGCCCGACACTTTACTCCGAGAGTGGGAACCTGCGCCGGCCACAAGAGGGGCTTCATTTCAGCTTTTCATGGCTTAAACCCTGAGGGGGAAGCAGATCTTATAAATGTGTTCCCACTAGAGGGCAGACGCTTTCCCAAACCCCTGCAGAGATCTGTGAAGTACGGGGCAGGCATGCAGTGATTCTGGGGAGCTGCGTGTGCTGAGGTGTCCGGGGCCTCGGCCCTGTAGGGACTTGGGACACACATGTCCTGAAACACGCTCTTCCCCTGCCGCATCAGTCTTACTTGTAGTCAGCTGTGGCCTTTTCATGTGTTTCCGGTGTTTTTGTTTGCTTTGGGGCATTTTCCCTAAGAGATTTATACATGTGCTTTGTAGTCAGGGCTTCTGGTTGGAAAATGAGGTGTTCACTGGTTCCCTCTGGTGTGGGGGTCCTCGGGGCCTGGGAGCAAGCCCGTATGCTTGCATGCTGCAGCGGAGTGCTCTGGCTTCAGCCTCCACAGCCCAGCCACCACGAGCAGGGATGCCTGTGAGGAGAGGGGTCCTAGTGCCCTGCTCACTGCTCCATCCCTAGAGCCTATGTGTGCCTGCCCATGCTGGCCAACCAGTACCTTCTGGAAGGAATGGGGAGGAAGGGTTGGGCTCCTACTTTTTACATCTCCTACTTCTCCGCCTTTGTCAGGATTTACAGAGAGTTCTGTGGCTGGCAGCCTCTCCCAAGCAGCCCAGGAAAGGTGAGTATGATCTGGCTCAGGGGCTTGGGGCGGGGCAGGAGTGTGGGGCGCCTGTCCTCAGGGTTCCCAGATGGGGCACCGAGTGACTGTCAGTGATTAGCATGAGGGTGTCTCACGGAGATGCCGGCTGAGGCAGTCTGCCTAGCACACTGGTTCTCAGCAAGACACTGGGAAGAATGTAGTGGGCGAGGGTCAGATGTGCTGGACGTGTGCAGGGTCTAGAGCCAAGAGCCGTGCTTGCAGACTGGCCATTGCTGAGAACCATGAGTGGAGCTTTCCCATGTGCATCTCTGGGGCCTCCTCATGGCCTGCAGGGATCCCCCTCCCCATTGTTCAGAAGGGGAAGGGTCCCTAAGAGAGCCCTGCCCAAGGTCACATGGCCAGCCAGCTGTGGCCAGATTAACCCAGAGCTCCCACCTGCCAGCCAGGGCAGCTTCCACTGTTGGGATTTGCACCTTACCCCCCAGGATGACTGTGCCTGGAGTTAAGAGGTAACACGGGGGCAGGTGCACGGATATGAGGAGGGTCTTGCCCTCCAGAGCCAGAAGAGCCACCTTGGTGGCCCTCTCCACACTCGAGGTCCACAGAAGACCTTCTGGTGAGGGGTGACTCCCACTGCCAGGCCCAGCTGCCCTGTGTCCTGGCTCCTGAGAGCCCAGGCGTGGCCCTCCCAGGGTCCAGCCACAGCGGCCAGAGTCAAGTGACCAGCCAGTCAGGTCTGTCCCCCACCTGGGTTCTGTGTGGCAGATCAGTCCCTGGTTTAGTAGCAGAAAGCTTTCTCCAAAGGAAAGTACGTCTGGAAGCCTCCACGCAGCACAGAAGCAGAGTTTCTGGGTGAGACTTCTGTGAGCTTGGCCGAGGGGAGGCAGAACTGGCCCCGGGGGCTGGTGGGCCTGGAAAATCCATGAGCCCTAACTTTTGTCCTACTCCTGGTGGGGTAGAGTGACGTGAGGGTCATTGACTCATCATGGCCTTGGTTATGGCTGAGTCCGAGCAGGTCTCCACATCATGGCTCCACTCTGTCCAGACAGGAGGGGAGAAGAATGGGCAGAGAGCAGTCCTGTGACCTGGGCCAGGCTCCCAGCCCCCTGAGCCTCAGTGTCCTGTCTGCGAACAAGCTGTCCCTCCCTTCCCCACCGAGCCCTGATGCCAACTGCCTGCCCTGTAGGGACTGCGAGAGTGTCCGCTTCGTGGGCCGCCCGTGGCGCGTGGTGGACGGCCAGCTGAACACGCCGGTGTGCAAGGGCATGATGGAGGCCGTGCTGTACCACATCATGACCAGGCCTGGCGTGCCCGAGAGCTGTCTGCTGCAGCACTACCAGGGCGTCCTGCAGCCTGTCGCCGTGCTCGAGCTGCTCCAGGTGCGCATGTTGGGGATGGAGGGTTGGTGGCTGCCGCCTGCAGGCTTTGCCCACAGGCATGCGGCCAACCCCCCCAGGAGCCTTCTGCTGTGGGTGTCCCCACCTCACACTGACCTTCAGCCCTTTCCCTACCCTTGGCAGGGAGGCTCTGCCAAGTGCATCTGAGGCCCCCATGAAGTCATGTCCTGCCAGTCGAACTGTGGCCCCTGCACACTTCCCCCTCTGCCTCCAGCCCTGCAACCGCCAGCCCTGCCCAGGGCTCCTGCCCTCGGGCTGCCCCTCACAGTGGCTCTCACCAGCTCTGTGCTGTTGCCCACACAGGATGGGCATTCTTGGGACTCTTGTCTCTGACACTTTCTCTATACCAGGGCTCACAAGCTCACAAGCCCACGGCAGCCTGGCAGGTAGCTTTGTGATGCAGACTCTATGCCCACCGCTTCCCAAGAGAGGGCAGCTGTGCCCCAGCTCGGGTGATGGCTTCCCTGTGCTCCCGTGGCCCAGTGTGCCTGGGGCTCCAGCTCCTGGCGAAGGTGGAAACTTGAAGTTCAGTGCAAAGTTTCCTGAATGTTAAAGCACATAGAGGCCAAATAACCCCATCTGGAAGCCAGTGTGGGCCCACGGAAAGCCCCTGGCCCCAACCACTATGTAAATGCTGCTCATGCTGTTCCCTCTCCTGCCCCAGCCTTTTGTCTAAACTGTCCTGGTAAATCCCTACTCGTCTCTCAAGGCCAGCTTCAGGTGTCCCCTGCTCTGGGAAGCAGCTGCCTGTTCCGCAGATGCTGGAAGGATGAATGCACAGACAAGGGAGGGTGGCGCGCCCTGGAACCTGAGTGTCTGTCTCTCTCCTGCAGGGCCTGGAGTTCCTTGGCTGCATCCAGAAGCGCCTGCTGAGAAAGCCTGCAGCCGCCTCACTCTTCTCCAAACCAGCCGCCTCGCTCTTCTCTAAGCCCGTGATGGAAGAGGCGGAGGCACCCTCCAGCCAGAGCGAGAGCCCCCTGGTGTTCTACGAGCCCACGCTGGACTGCACCCTCCGGCTGGGCCGCGTGTTCCCCCATGAGGTCAACTGGAACAAGTGGATCCACTTATAGGGTGGCTGTGGTTACCACATCCATTCCCAGCCACCGCCTGCCATGCCATGCCCGCCTGCTGGTCTGCAGACCCAACTGGTGCCCCAGTGCTGAGCCTCCTGCAGCAGGGGGTGGCTGCTCTAGCCATAGCCTGATAGTCGTCCCCACTGTCCTGGAACTCTGGCCCATTCTCTTCCAGGGCTGCCCTTGAGACCCTGCTCATTGCACCCAGACTTGGTGCTTCATCTTCCAGCTGGGCTGGGACGTGGTGGCACAGCTGCCAGGCGACTTTGGTCCCTTCTGCTTCCTCCTCCCACGGCCTCTTACACGTTGCTTCAGGGCTTGGTTTTGGAACCCGGGTGGTGGTAGTTTGAGAGGCTCTGGGGGGCTTATCTGTCTCCCAGGGGCTTCCAAGGGGTGGCTGCCTTCCCAGGCATGAGCCTAATGTGTGGACCTCAGTCATCATCCGTGGGCCAGTGGGGGCCGCCGGCCTTCACTTCACCCTGCACACCTCACATTCCAGACCCCAGCCCCACGGCAGACTCCCTCTGCCTCCCCGAGTGCCCCGAGCAGAAGGGCCACGTGGGAGGCTTGCCATGGAGAGTGGGGGTGTGCCCTGTGGCAGGGCCCAGCAGAGACTGCGCCTCCTCTCCAGGCAGGGTGTTCTGCCCCCGGAGGCTGGGATTGAGCTGCCCAGAAGTCCCCTTCTTAGCCTTGTAAGAGAGACGCTCTCCTCTCGCACCTGACCTTCTCTCTCGGCTCTGGCTGGTGATTTCCTGCCAGCTAGAAGTGAGGGATCCCTGTAGGTTTTGATTTTGTTTCATTTTCTTTTACCCTCTTTCCTCATTTAAGGAAAACATCCCCCTAGCATGTATTTATTTATTTTTTATTAAAGTGAAGTAAAAGGCATCCAGTTTTGTGTTTCCTAAAGAATTGCTGACCCCTGGGGGACTCCCTGCTCTCAGCTGTGGCACCGCTGGGAATGGCCATTCCCAGGAAAACCAAAAAAAGTGGGAGGGCGCTGGGGCGAGTGGTGGTCTTTGGGATGGAGAGGGGCTGCACAGCCCCTCATCACCTCCTCACCCTTAAAAGCCCACCACCTTCGCAGATCAGCTCCCAACCCGCAGCCGGTTCTGCATGGCCAGTGCTGTCCACAGGTCACAGAGATCACAGAGGTTGCAGGCGTGCGGGATGCACTTGGCCCCTTGGAGTTCTCTTTAGCTCAAAGAGGTTGAATTTTTTTTTTTCAGTTCCCAACATCTAAAATATTTGGAGGTTTCACATTTCTGTCTTCTCTTGAAAAATGGAAAGTTCTAGCAATGGAGGTCTTAACTTTTCTGCATGCCACACTGGAAGTGCTGAGTGCAGGCTGCTCCCTGCAGGTGGGACAAGCCTCCCCTTCACCAGGGTCCCAACCACAGCTTTTCTCACTTACAAAGCCCCTCAGGACATTGGACTGGTGACCCCTGACCTGGCCCAACTTTCAACCCTGGGTTTTCCGTCCTCCCTCTACCAGGGGGCCCTGGTCACTCCTGGCCAGACATCCAGGTAAGGAGGGGCTGGGTGAGGTCTTGGGGATTGGAGTCTAGAGGGTGAACCCCAG
Organism: Galeopterus variegatus; assembly: GCF_000696425.1. Lineage (NCBI taxonomy): Eukaryota > Metazoa > Chordata > Mammalia > Dermoptera > Cynocephalidae > Galeopterus > Galeopterus variegatus. The sequence continues at coordinate 351,389 of NW_007726367.1, forward strand.
CACAGCAAAGCTTTGTCAAGTCTTGGCATCATTTTTTCTCCTCTTTTCATATTCACTCAAGTATTAAAAAATAGTGTTCTACTGATTTCTTGAGGAGATTAAGTAAAATATTGGTTGTGATCTGCTTGATGAACAGAAAATACTGTATGAAAGTTCGTTATTAGGCAGTGCACTATGTGATGGGAGAAAGATAGGTTTGGGAATCCAGCAGCTGTTTCTCTAAATTCTGGTCCTGACATTCACATCTCAGCCTTAGTTTTCCCATCTGGAAGATGGGGGCAGGATATCCTCCCTGAGGAAAGGCCAGGTGGGCTGAAGGTACCAAGTGCACATAGTAGGGTTCGGCTGTTTATTTCCTTCCCTTTGCCTCCTAGATGAGGGACAGTCTGAGCACATGTTTGAGACGGGACATAGGGGTGAGGGGTTTGGCTCTCAAGCAGAGAGGGGGCTTCTGTGATGCCACTCCACATTCCCTCAGCCATTCTGCCTGAGGATGATCTGCTCTTTCCCTCCCTCCCCCTACCCATCAACCCCCCATCCATCCATCCACCTGTCCACCCACCCACCTATCCATCCATCCATCTGTCCATCCATCCATCCACCCACCCACCTGTCCATCCATTCATCCATTCACCTACCCACTAGTCCATCCATCCACCTCTCCACGTTCCATCTGTCCATCCGAGGTAGCTCTCTTCCCTTCTAAGCTCTGCACAAAGGTCTCCAGAAACCACAGTGCAGACCAGAAGTTGTGAACTGAGATGGCTCCAGAGGCCAGGCAGGTGACATAAATGAGAGGAAGGGGACCTCGGGTTAAACATTAGTGTTTTAGTCCGTTTTGTGTTGCTATAACAGAAATACCTGAGACTGGGTAATTTATAAAGGAAAGAGGTTTATTTGGCTTACAATTCTCGGACAGCTGCATCTGGCACAGGCCTCAGGCTGCTTCTACTCATGATGGAAAAGCGGCAGGCTGCTGGCGGGTACAAGCAGATCACATGGAGAGAGGAAGCAAGAGAGTGAGAGAGAAGGTGCCAGGGTCTTTTTAAACAACAAGCTCTTGTGGGAACTAATAGAGCGAGAACTCACTCATCAATCCCCCCTCCCTCAGGGAGAGCATTAATCCATTCATGAGGGATCCGCCCCCATGACTCAATCAGTTTCCAACACTGCCTCATTGGAGATCAAACTCCCACATGAGTTTTGGAGGGGACAACACATCCAGACTCCATCAATTAGGGAGTGGTGGCAACTGGAAAAACTAAAATGAGCATACCCAGGCTGTGAAGAAACTCAAACTTAGAAGAAATGTTAAGCACTAACTACCAAATAAACCCCATGACAAGGCAAAAATGGCTCTACTGCCCCTCGCAGCTGCCAGAGCAGTGCTAGGTCACAGTCTAGGTCATACCCCACCTATCACTTCTCACTCAGGGAGGTGGGAGGGGCACTGAGCCCAGATGGGCACATCTCACAGCTGGCTGGTCACCCACACAGGGTTGGGATCCCGGGCCCGCACACACCCTTGGCTTTGTGTCCTCAGTTTCCCCACCCCTCCGCAGTCTCACCCTCTTTATTCAATTCTTTGTCCTTTTTCTTTAGATAAGCAATACGTTAATTCATTCTCTTTTAAACATGAACAGCATTACAGATACAGCTAAAGCCTTCGGGGCCCCTCTCCTTCAGGGGCCCTCCCAGACCCTTTCTCTGCCTTTACATACATATCTGTGCATTCCTGGGAGACATGAGCCTGTGATGCCGTTTTTATATGAGCTGTGCCATCAAGTGCAGCTCGCTCTTTCACTCAGCGACTCCCTTGCACGTCTTTCAGCATGTGGACAGCTGCCTCCTACACCTGCAGAGTGCTCTCCAGTATTGCTGCCCTGAATTTATTCACTCTTTTCCCTACTGGTGAGTATTTGAGCTGATGCCGGGTTTCCTCCCATGCAGACCCTGCTTCACGGAGCGTCCTCGGGGCTGCTTTCTGGGGCTCAGCCTCTGGCTCTTCTCCCTGCTCTTCTCAGAGCAGGCTCAGTCTGCTGCCTCCAGCCATCTCCTGAGTCCCCCTCGCTCCCTTCCAGACTTGATTCCTCAGCTGAGGGATTTCCTGCCCTCTGGCCTCCCCTGACCACCCATCTGTCCCTTGTGCCCCCGACCCACTTCTGCCAGGGGTTTACCAAATGTGCGTGTGTATATGTGTGTCGTGCGTGTTTGTATTTATGTGTGTGTATGTATCTGCATGTATCTGTGTGTGTATGTCTGTGTGCGTGTGTATGTGTGTGTGTGTGTACATGTGCTCTCCTGCTTACTGGGAGCTCCATCCCGACCTCCCAGCGACAAATGCAGTTCCACTTCGCCCAAGGGCAGGAGTCAGCCCATGTCAAATTTAAGAAAAGAACCTGTCTATTCACTTTCTTTTTTCTTTTTTTTTTTTTTCCTTTTTGTCTCTTTTTTCGTGACCAGCAACGGATCGCAACCCTCGGTGTTGCGCCCGCACCTCGCTCAGCCAGTGAGCGGGAACCGGTCTGTATGTGGGATCCGAACCCTCGGCGGGAGAGCTGCCGCGCTCCCAAGTGGCGCACTGTAGCAGTGCGCCACTGGGCCGGCCATCACTTTCTGTCCTCATTGCCCATATTCCCTACCACAGAACATTGCTGTGATGATTGTCTGGGGTCCCCTTATAAGCCCCTGGCAGACGCACATGCCAGTCCCTTCCCCAGACAGCAGATAGCTGGAGAACTCCACCTTCAGTCAGCACCTGCCAGTCCCAGTGCTGATCAGCAGGTGGCAGCAGCAGCCTGTGATCTTGTTTCCTGATCGCTCATCTTGATTTCCTAATGTCTGTTGCTCTTTGTTCACACTGAGTTTAAGGGTGAGAACAGTGCAAGCTGACAGGAGCTGGAGGTGACTTGTCCATAAACATGATAATATGGTAACATAACATTTTCTGGGCACTTGCAGTGTGCCAGACGCTATTCTGGGCACACTGTTAACTCCTGGTCTCATAACAGCCCTAAGAAGTATGTGTCTGATCAGTGTACCCATTTCATGTATTAGGAAACTGAGGCGCAAGGAGGTAAAATAATCTCCACAAAGCTGGAAGCTAGTAAGTGGATCTTCAGGCATTCAGCCCAGGCTGCCCACTGTCCCCCAATACCGCTTTCCGGTGGTGGCATTTGCTTTGGGGTGATGGGATGGGAAGCTGCACTGTGCTGGGAGAACACTGAAAGAGTAGAGTATGAACGTTTCTTATCTAGGGACATCAATTTTTGAAAGAGAAACCTTCAAAATTTGTTGACACTTTGGATGGAAGGAAAGACCCATAGCTACCCCATGGTCTGAGCAATGGGCAGGGCAGGGTGTCTCTGTCCTCATGCACAGACTTCCAAGGAGGCCCCTGTTGTTTCATGTCCCTTTCTGTGGCACTTCCAGGTCTGGGAGCAGATGGTTCCCTCCTCTCTGCCTGCTTCTTTGTCAGTCACTACTTCGCCATTGATTGATTGGTTGATTTGTTTGTTAACTTGTTCATTCAATATCTTTGAGCACCTGCTCTGTGCCTGGCACTATGCTAGGCTCTGAGACATAGCAGTGACTTGAATCCCTGCTCTCGTGGGGATAGACAGTAAATATGATATATGAGTAAAAGGTGTATGTTAGAATAAGTGTGATGGAAAAAAAATGAAACTAGGTCAGGGGGTGTTGCAGCTTTGAATAAGGGGCCTGACCCAGGTGGGTCCCACCAAGCAGGTGACATCTGAGCAAAGACTTCACTCCAGCCTCGTTTTCCACGTCTGTATGGATGTGCCTTGACTGCGGAGGACACCACCCGTTGTTTTCACTGTCGAGTTTGCGTCTCCTATGCCTTTCCTGTTGGCAGAGTGGGCTCCCGGAAGGAAGGTGCACCTGGTCACTGCTGCGCCTTCCCGGAGGTCCCATCCCTGATTTCCGAAGGTGCATCCAGGGCTTGGACGGGCCGGCATCCAGGCCCAGGCAAACTGCATCCTGAATAGGAGGGAGGATGAAGGTTCCCCTCCAACAAGGGGGCCAAAAGAAGCCTCTCCCTGTGCCTCTGTTTCCCCGGGGGTCAAATGACTTGCACCCTCTGCCTCCTTCCCATGTCACAGCGTCTGGGGCACCCAGGCAGCATCCCAGCTGAGACCTCACAGTAGCTGTTGATGGTCGGGAGCTGGAGTCCTGGCAGAGGTCCAGGAAAGCTTTGGGGCATCTGGATGAAGCAGCTGTGAACTCTCTGGGGACGAGGTCGGGAAGGACGGGGAGCACAGCCCTCTTCTCCTCTGACCCAGAGCCAGCTGGGTGATGGCAGAAAGAAGGAAGCCCACAGCTAACGGGGGGTGGGTGTGCCTGTTCCTGCCCCCACCCCCAGAGCCAGCTGACCGGCTGATTCCTGTCCACACTTTACAAAAGAGGAAACTAAGGCTTAGAGACAGCAAACGCCTTGCCCAGGTCATTCATGACAAGCGTGGGAGTCTGGTCCTCTGGTCCTGCCTCCCATCCTCATCACAGGGATGGTGTTATAATGATGCTAGAACACTTTCTGCTGCATGTGACAGACCTAAAAACTCCAGGGCAAATGTAAGTTCAAGTGTGGCTGGATCCAGGAGCTCAAGAGATATCACCAGGAATATGTTTCCCACCTCAAACCAGCGCAAACCAAGAAAGGAAACTGATCAGCTCACTGATTCAGTCTGGATAGGCTGGTTATGCTGCAGTAACACGTAGCCCTGGTCTTAGCAGCTCAGAGCCACGAAGGGTGGATTCTTGCTCACAACACACGACCATCGTGCGTGAACTGGAAGCCCTGGTCTGCATCTCCTCACTTGAGGGCCCAGGCTGACAGAGCAGCCACCACCTCAATCATCGCTGGTCACTGTGGCAGAAAGGAAACACTCCAGGAGGCATAACAGCTGTCAGTGACACGATCTGTCCAGAAGTGAGATTGACCATTTCTGCTCACAAGTCATTGGCCAGTGCTGGTCATGTGGCTGCATGTGACCATAGGGGCCAGGAAGTGTAATCCTGCCATGTGCCCAGTCGGTGAAGAGCTGGGAATATTTGGTGAATAACATGATGACTTCCATACTCGTGTACCTAAAAGTCCAGGGGGAATGTGGGTTGAGGTGTGGCTGGATCCAGGAGCTCAAGAGATATCACCAGGAATGTCTCCATCAACTGTGTGCTTAATCTCAGGCTAGCTGTTCCCACCTGGTGCCCTCTAGCAACTCCAGGCTTGGTCCTTCCCTACAGCTCAGCAATCCCAGCAGAAAGAGAGCATGGGCCGGCCTGGGTTGCATGTCTGTCCCTGAACTGTACAGTGGCTGGGGGGATGGGATGTTCTATTAGTCAGGCCTGGGTCATGTAGCGACTTCCAGAGCTGGGGTCAGCCATACCCACAAGGCTGCTGCATGGACAAAAGCAGCAGGCACCCAGAGGTGTTCACTAAGTGTTTCTTACCTCTTGACTGAGGTCCCTTCCAGCAGAGCAAGGTGAGGAAGAGCTGGAATCGGGGTCAGGAGACCAGAGTGCATTCTGACTCTGACCGCTCAGTGTGTGACCTCAGGCAGATCACTGGCCCATCCTGTGCCTTCATCTGTCAAATGGATAACCCTGTCCCCTCAGAGCTTACAGAGACCCCTCCTCCTTCTTAAGAGAGGGTCACTAGCAGTTCTGGACTGGACTTTGAGTGACAAGAAGCCACCTTCTACCCTGCTTCCTGGTCCTTGGCCACACCTCCAAGCCTTTGCCCAAGCTCTTCCTTCTGCCTGCAATAGCTGGCACCTAACAACTCCTACTCCTTTTTCAGAGTCCAACAACCACCAACTCCCTCCTGCAGAACCCTGCCCGTGGTGATGTCCCTTGGGGCTCCCATGAGTCGTGGGCTGGGCTGGCTCACACCAGCTAGGAGAGTTCACTGTGTGCATCTCTCTCCAGCTCTGTGTTTACAGTCATCAAGCCGAGCTTGACACTGGCCATGGCAGGAGTCTTTACACTGTGGAAATCAGCAAACGCTACAACTCAGGCTTTATTGAGTGCCTACTGTGTGCCAGGCTGGGGATAAAGCAGGGAACAGAATAGACAAGGTTGCTCGATCTATCGTCTTTGTCTCCAGCATCTGTTGATCTGTCCATCCATCCAATCATTCTTCCTTCAGGCTTCTTACCATCTTTCCATCCATCCACTTATCCATCTGCCCTCCGTCCACCCACCTCCATAGTGGTCCATCCTCCCAGGTGGGCCAGCCCTTGTCTTCAACCTTTTGTTCCCATGTTTATGAGCTGAGTGCCCTGCAGAGATGGAGTTGGTGAGGAGCCATGTTTGCCAGAGCCCCCAGACCTGGCCTGTCTCCGGGTACTCCACCGCAGCTGTGTGCAGGAGAGCTGAGCTGGTCCCCCAGGAGCCTGCGGCTCAGGTGGTGCCTGAAACCCGTTGCCCACAAGAAGGTGTGAAAACCACAGCACACATTGGCCCAAGCACCTCCAGGGTGCTGAGGGGGATGGTGGGGCTGCTCACAGGTGCAGGAACTGTGGTTTTACCCTTATGTTCCCATCTGGGTCTCATACACCCTGATACCATATTAATAGGCCCATTAGGAAAGCCATCAGTGTTCTAGAACTTTCCAGCCTCATGCCAGGCACTGAGGACTCTCAGGCATTCCCTCAGCAACATTCCCATCCACCCCATTCTACAGCTGAGTCCCAGAGAAGCTTCCAGCAGGACTGCTTCCAGCAGGAGTGAACCCACCCTGCTCCAAACAGAGCCAAGCCGGAGCTGTGTCCTCAGGCACCGCCCTGCAGTCTGGCCTCGGGGAAAGGGACAGCCTAGGTGGGTCCAGGCCAGGGTGGGGAGTTCCCCTTGGGGTAGCCTGAGCTGAATCAGATTGTCCACAGCTGTAACCCTGCTTGATCTTGAAAAAGCCAAGCCACTTCTGAGGTGGGCACGCTTGGAGGGAAAACAATGTATTTTCTTAAAAAAGAAAAAAAAAAATCACCCTCTTTAGGCAGTACCTTGCACCCACATCTAGCTCCTATACTAAACTGACATTCAGTGAGGTGCCTTCAAAACGTTGCTGAGAATATTTTCTTAGCTGCTGAATTCACATTTCAATAGGCTCTCTGAGAAATCACTGACAAGCACTTCGCCTGCCCCGAATTCCCCAGGATCATAAATAAGTTGCCAGGATTGCGTGGGGGGTGGGCAGTGCAGGATTCGGGGGCTGGGAGGGGCTGCATCATACCTGCCCATTCTTCCTCCTGCCCCACCCACCTGCAGGGAGGCTCACTCTGTATGTCCCCAGCACCTGGCATGTACGTGGTGTTCAATAAATATTTCTTGGGTAAGTAAAGGGAATTTTAAAAAAATGGGCAAGAGAAGCCAGGAAGAGAACCCTTGGTTGATGGGGGGCAGTTTCTAAGACACAAGGCTGACTGATTTTCAGCCTGGAAACCCCCTGAGTGGCCTTCTGCAGGGTGGGACAGCCCCAGGGGCACCCAGGCTGTCGCTGTGGGCTGGTTTTATCACCCCACCCACCTCCAGCGCAAGCCCTGGTCCTGGCCGCAGAAGGAAGGAAGCCAACATATATTGGGGGTCTGCTCTGGGCTGCACATTGTATGTGGGTGGCCTCACCAATTTCCCCCCAAGGTACGTCATGCTGTCCTCACTGTTCAAAGAAACTCTAGCCCAGAGAGGGGAAGTGACCCGCCCCAGGTGGCACAGCCAGGAGACATCAGAGTCTCCTGATGTCAGACCTACCTCCATGGGCCCCCAAAATCTCCCCACCCCTAGGGTCAGTCACTGTGGGCTCACTGTCCCCTTCCCCTTCTCTGAGAGGTGACAAGGAACAGTATGAACTTCTTGCGGCTCCTGGAGGCAGGACCTGGGGGCTGGGGACCAGTTCTCAGCACGTGACTGGCGGCCACCCCCATGTGCCTGGAAGGGTGGGAAGGAGGCCGTCTGTGTACACAGGCACACTTGCTGCTCACACTTGTGCACATGGGTGAGCTCATGTAGGCACAAACAGCTGTGTGGCAGGAGAACACATGTCATAACCATGGACATGCTCCCAGGTCCACAGGAACATGCAAAGGTCACACATGTGCACACGCCAGTGTGTGCCTGAGCCTCACACGCACACGCATGTGTGCATGCATACACTGCAAACATCAGGGTCACAGGCCACCCCAGGGAGACCAAGGCTGTGGGCCTCTTCGCCTCACAGTCCAGGTGCTCCTGTCCCTGGCTTGTGGCCCAGTAGCATGGCCAGGTCTAGATGGCTGGTCAACCTCACTAGCTGGCCTGGGGCCCAGGTCCCGCAGGAGGGGGAGCCATGATCACCCACTGGCGGAGGTAGCTCCTGGGAGGCCCTTCGTCCCTGGGGCTGGCGAAGTCACACTCCACAGGACTGCCACAGTCAGAGCCCGCAAAGCCGCTGTCAAATGTGTCCATGTCCAGGCCGGCTGGGGGTGAGCCTGCCTCACTCTCGGAGGCCCCTCCTGGCATCCCGCCGCCCCAGGGGGGCCCCGTAGCCCAGCTCTCCTCATCCGCAAGGGACAACTTTAGCCTATCGAGGAGGCTGCCCAGGGGACCTCCCAGCCCAATGCCCCCCTCTGAGACACAGCCGCAGGACAGGACTGTGGTCCCCGTGCCGAAGAGTGGATCCTCTGGGCCTGGGCCAGGCTCCAGACTGGTGTCCAGATTCAGGGATGGGTAGCCATCATCCCCACAGCTGCAGGGACAGGTGCATGGTCCCTCCACATCCACCACAGTCACTGTGTCAATGGATACCAGGCCGTACGGCCTGTCCCCCTCATCGTTGTAAGCTGAGCCGGGTTCCAGCACCCCATCAGACTCTAGCAGATCTGCTGGCCCTGGTGGCTCGGTGGGCTCCAGCCCCTTGGTCATACTCTGTGGCAGGCGGTGGTTATGCGTCTCCAGGGTGGACGGCTTCCCTGGGCTGCAGGGCCTCAGCTCCAGGCTGGAAGCAGTGAAGGGTGCGCCCACCCATTTCTGTGAGAGAGAGAGAAAATCGTGGGATGGGACCAGGCAAGGTGGGGGTATAAACGCACAAAGACAGAGACAGACACAGAGACTTAAGCTGAGACAGAGACTGCAAGAAAGGCAGAGAGACTGACACCATAAGATAGAGAGAGGAATCAGGACCATGGTGTGCCCCTGTCCAGTGGGGGTCCCCACCACTGTCCCTTCCCCACCCTAGGCCTCAGTGTCCTCAGCTGTACAAGGGAGTTGCTGCCCTCAATAGCCTGCCTGCTCAGATAAACGGTGGCCCCATGGACTGGACAAGGGCCCCAGTCGTGGGGCCCTGGGAGAAGGAGGGCCTGAGGTGTGACTGACAGAGCCCCTACCCCGTCCCCTGTTTTACTTCCTCCACAGCATTTCTCAATAATTGGGGATAATTGGGTGGGGGACACGGGGTGTAACTGCAGTTTGTGGTGATGGGCATGCTGCCAGTATGGATCTGGCCATCACATCTTGGGCACGAATGGTGAGAATCAGCTTTGTATCTCATGGATATTCATAACCACCAACAAAAAAGATTTGCATTAAAGAAAAGGAAAGAAAATTCTACATTATATTATGTATTACCACAAAAAAGCCCCCCCAAAACCCAGCATTCTCCTGTTTGTGTGTCCCACTAAGGTGGACACTTGGCCAGGGCAGAAGCCTGTCTCCTCTGTTCACGGCTGTATCCCCAATGCCTGGCACACAGTAGGCACTCAGTAAATGTTTAGTAACTAAATGAAAGAGTGGCCTTCGTGTACTTTGTGAATAAAGGCTGTGGGATGATGCTGGACTGAGGTGATCCTTACGCTTTGAGGACCCTCCTCCCCTTGCTTGCCAGGCGTCCCACTCATGACACAAGAGTCTTCACCTGATCAGCACAGAAAACCCCTGAGAATGGGAATCTCCCTGTCTTCTGACTAAGAGAAGCCTATCCCTCTCAGAAAACTCATCTCACAACTGTGGTGTGGCCACCACCACTGATGTGAAGTCACTTCTCAGCTGTATGGCCGTGAGCCAGTTACTTACCCTCTCTGTACCTCAGTTTCCTCATCTGTAAAATGGGCCTAATAACAGCACCCCCTCCCCCATTGGGTTGTGGTGAGGATTAGATGAGCTATGGGTGTGCCACTTCTAGCAGAGCGCCTGGCACACAGCAAGTGCTGCAGGAGTGTTGGTAAAATTAACACAGAACAGCGGTGATTTTTGAGCTTCAGGAATGAGGAGAGGGTGAGTCTCATGTGGGCTGGAGCACAGGTTCCTCTGCCACCCCTCTCTGAGCCTCCATCTCCTCCAGGGTCCCCTGGGGGCTGCTGTGTCAAGGAGAGGAGCTCAGCACAGCACCAGGCAGACAGCAGGAGTCCAATTGGTGCACTGGTCCATGTTACCTGACTTCCAGACTCAGCTGGAGCCGGCGGGGCTGTCCCTCCCACCCCATCACCACATCCTCTCTGCTGGGTAGGTGACGCACAGATAACCCTGTGGGTGCCGGTGGGTGGCAGTGAGCTTGAGGATTGGCAGGGGGTTGGTGTATTTTGCAGGTGGGGCCAGACCCTTCCCAGAAGCTGCTCCCTCTCTCCACCCCAGATCAAGCACATCAAAGAAAGGACCAGGGGGCAAATTGGTGGCTTAAGGGATCACTTGGCTCCCCCAATTTGTCTCCGTGGGCTGGGAAAGGCTGCATGATCTCATTTAATTCTTATTAAATTCTGCAGCACCAGAATTATTGTCTGCACTTTGCAGGTGGGGAAACTGCATCTGGAGTCCAGGCTGGGATCTGGATGCTGGGGACCTGCAGGGGGATGCTGGGGGTCCCGGGATGAGAGTGGAGTAGGGTTCCTGAAGAGAGGCTCATCTGGGGCGGGGGTACTCACCTTGAAGTCTCCGTGGTGGCCCTCATACAGGGGCAGGAAGAACTGCTCGGGGCTGGGCACCCACACCTTCCTCCACAGCCTGAGAGGGAGAGATGGGTGAGGCCCCCATGCCACCCAGCGGCAGCCTGGCCTCCCACGCAGACGCTCCCCAGCTTCATCCTCCAGGGCACTCAGCGCCTCACAACATACAGCCCGAACACCTCCGTTCCCTCCCTGGACCTCAGTTTCCACATCTGTAAAATGGGAGCAGCGAGTCCCCCTCACAGGCCCCTAAAGACACATGGAGGTTATGAGCTTGGCTGCCTATCGTGTGCTGGGCAAATGCTGCCCCTTCTGAGTCTCAACTTCTTCCTTGATGACGGGCCCAGAGCCAGTTCCACAGGGTTTCAATCCCACCTCCTCCACTGCATAGCTGTGTGACTTTGGGAGAGTTCCTTGACCACTCTGTGCTCTGTTTCCCCATTTGTAAAATGTAACTGTGGTGTATCAAGCTTGTGGGGCTGCTCTGAGGGTGACATGAGTGGTCCGCACAGCACCTGGCACACAGTAAATGTTAGCTGGTCATTATTGCCATCACGGTCATTGCTGTCATGGTGACACGTGTGTACCCCAACCCTGGGTGGGTTATAGAGGGGCTGTGGCCCAGGCTGACCCCTTCCATGCCTCCCTGATTCCCCAGCTCACCTCCAGGGCAGGTGGATCTTCAGGCCCAAGAAGACTAGGGTGGGGACCATGACAACCAGGACAAGAAGCAGCAGGAGGCGCAGGTCCCAGCCCTCCTTTAACTCTGGGTAGGACACAAACAACGGGTTAAACAGAACCAACCTCTACCAGATGCCACGTGGGTTGGGGGTGGTGGGAAATGGATCTGGGGTGGAATAGAAGGGGTTGGGAATGTGGCAAGTGCCTTCAAGTGAGATGGATCTTGGTTCAAATGCTGTTCCCACCCCCAACCCCAGAAAAGTGACTTCATCTCTCTGAGCCTCAGTTTCCTCATTTGCAAAATGCGGATAATGAGTCCCACTTCACAGTCTGGAGGATCAAATGCTCTAACAGAAGAAGCAGTTGGCACCCAACACTGAGCCTGGCAAGTAAGAGCTCCAGAAACGTCATTGTATGGCTACTTCTGGGGACGAGCAACTGAACGGGTACCTCCCAGCCATGCCAGAAATCTCAGGCTAGGGTGACTGGGGAGAACAAGATTTGGTACCAGGAGTGGGGTCTCCAGCCCAGCTTCACACCTACCCTCTGGCTGAGTCTGAAAGATGACCGGGTCACTCCACTCGCTCCAGGTGCCCTGGAAGGAGGAGCCAGGCTGGGGACTTGCCCGTATCTGCAGCTCATAGCTCGAGTCTTTGCGGAACTCCAAGGGCAGAAGGGAGACGCTTCTTGAGTCCACCGAGATCAACTTTCTGCTCGGACTCTGCCAGTACAGGGAGAGGATGCTCGGGTCAGGGTTCAACCAGGCCAGCCCCTGCCTCCAGCAGAACCCCTCTAGACACAGTGGTGTCTCTCCTCCTCCTGCAAGAATCAGGCCCATTTTGCTGGGCCTTCATTTTGCTTCTTTTTGATCCCAACCTGTCTCCTTACAGTCCTGGCAGTGGACCCTCCCTGCTGGGACTGGGAATGTCCTAGGAGTGGCAATGGTCTTGAAGACAATGGACACTTTTGGAATTCTTCAACAGTTGAAGACATTCTCAATTGACATGTTGACAAACGTCTCAGCTGACATACTGACATTCTCCATAAGTGGGCATTTCTGGAAGTATTCAACTGAAGACATCTTAGCAATGGATATCTCTGGAAGTCTCCCACTGGGACAATCTATATTATCTATGAAAATCTTCAACTGGGACTGTTCTAAAGAACAGATAATTCTAGAACTCTTCAGCTGTGATCAAACGTCTCAGCTGACATACTGACATTCTCCATAAGTGGGCATTTCTGGAAGTATTCAACTTAAGACATCTTAGCAATGGATATCTCTGGAAGTCTCCCACTGGGACAATCTATATTATCTATGAAAATCTTCAACTGGGACTGTTCTAAAGGACAGATAATTCTAGAACTCTTCAGCTGTGACTGTTCTAAATAGTGGGCCACTCTGGAACTCTCCAACAGTGGACCCTCTAAGCAAAGGACACTTCTCAAAGCTTTCCCATGTGAAACAAAGGGTCCTCTGACACTAGATATTTTTAATTATTGATACTTCTGGAATTCTCCAGCTATGGTCAGCCAAGTGGGAAGGCTCCAGGTTATCCCCATTCCTGACACTTCCTCTATTGGGACTGTGTTCTTGCTTCCATTCCTGGCCCTGAATTATGATGCTCACCTGACTCTCAAATCCGCCTCTCCCACCTGGACGCTCCTGCACTCCTGCCCCCTCCCTCCCCCAAAGCTGGGCGCCCACGGATCCTCCGCATTCCTCACCAGAGCCCAGGGGTCTCCCCGGTTCCTGTACTGCAGCTCATACTGAAGCTTGCCCCTCAGTGCGTAGAAAGCAGGGTCTTCATAATCAGAGCTCCAGGAGACATTATAAAGTCCCGAGAAGGTCACAGTCACATTGAAAGGGGGAGCCGGCTTGACTTTGAAGAAAAACCCAGAAAGATAAAACGAAGTGAGATTCTGCTGCAGGTGAGAGAGATTTGGTGGCAGGAGGAAGCTCCCCTCCCTACCCCCACACCTGACCCTCACTTATGAGATCAGGATTAGCAGCCTTGAGCGACTTTAGGCTGTCTCTGGGCCTCAGTTTATTCATCTGAAAAAGAAGAGATTTCTACCAGATCAGGATTGCAAACTCAGGGGCTGGCAGGTAACAGAAATGGGCAAAGTGGATTTGGGGGTTGTAGAAAAATAAAGAGCGTTCCCAAGCTACAGAGGCATGGCCAAGGCTCAGGCCAGCCCACCCTGGCCGAGTGGGAACACAAACCAGGGCGGCCAGATCTTCTAAGTTTTCTAGGAAGGAAAAAAAGAAAAAAAAAAAAAAACCCCTGCAAATCCAGCTTAATGTGTAAAATCTCTCAAGTTTTAATGTTAGCTACGAATCAAAAAACTTTCTGAACAACATGTTGCCGGGTCCAGTCATTTCCAATAAATGATGCTATGATTTTTCTCTTAACCCTGACTTCCCCAGGAAGTCTCTGCTTTGTTACTGGTGAAGGCCGGCAGTAACTCAGAGCCTACCCTGCTGCTCCGCACTGGGCAGATCAACACTCCACAGTGGCCCTGGGATCCCGTTTGGTTTGAGTGTCCTCATCTTTCCGACTCCTTCTCACAAGTGCAGGAGCTGTGCTCTGGGCCACACCAAGCCTCTTGGGTGCCCCCAGGCCAAGGTCCAAGCCAGTGGTCGTGTTTGCTGCATCCAGATTTGTTTTATGAACTTGAGCAGGACATGACAAGTTATGTGCCTTAATTTCCTCTTTTAAATGTTACTAGTTCCTATCTCCTGGGGCTTCAGATTTCTGGGGACCAAACTAAGTAGCAGAAGTCAGTAGCTCCAGGGGCACCAAATGAGAAATGTTCTATTGGCCTAAGAGAGACTTGTAGGCCCCCGCCCTGTGCACCCACCCATCTGCTCCGTTTTCTACCTGCCACTGTCTAACATTCTACACATGTCACTCTGATTTCATTTACCATCTGTCTCCCTCTCTGGGCTTTAGCTCCTTAGGGTAGAGGTTTCTGTCTTCTTGGTTAAGTCTGTGGCCACAGCTCCTAGAACAGAGCTTGGCATCCAGTGGGCTCTCAATAAATATTTGTCAAATTAACAAATGAATCTAATGGATACAAAGTTACAGCTAGACAGGGAAAATAATTTCTAGTAATCTACAGTAGTGCCAGGCTTCTATAATTAACAATAATTTATTAAATGTTCTGAAATGACTAGAAGAGAGGAGCTCAAATGCTCTCATCACAAAAAACTGATAAATTTTTGCAATGATGAATATGCTAATAACTCTGGTTTGATCTTTATACATTATATGCATGTATTAAAACATAACTCTGTACCCCATAAATATGTACAATCAATACATTTCAGTTAAAAAATAAATTCATCGTAGCACAAAAGTCAAGGGTTCAGATCCCTGAAACGCTCCGCCAAAAAATAAAAATAAATAAATAATAAAAAATTAAGATTAAAAAATAATTTTTTTTTTCCTTTTTGTCTTTTTTCGTGACCGGCAACGGATTACAACCCTCAGTGTCGTGCCCATACCGGACCGGGACCGGCAACGGGATCGCAACCCTCGGTGTTGCGCCCGCACCTTGCTCAGCCAGCAAGCGGCCGGTCTGGTCTGTATGTGGGATCCGAACCCTCTGCGGGAGCGCCTCCGTGCTCCCAAGCGGCGCACTGTAGCAGTGCGCCACCGGGCCGGCCCAAAAAATAAATTAAAAAAAAATGAACAAATGAAACTTTTGGGGTTCCCAGAAAGGAACTCTGATGCTGCTTGCAATTCTGAGGCGCAGGCGGGGGCCTCCAGCCACAGCCCGAGCTGGGAGAAGGTGCACATTTTATGGGTCACCCATGGTGAATGCTGTACAATATTTGTTGCTGTTTCAGTAATGGGACCTTTTTGACCCAAACAGTTCCTAACCCCCGTGTTCTCGTCCCCAGGGCAGGTCAAGGCCTGGGCTGGG
>NW_007726367.1:367455-369213 GCF_000696425.1 Galeopterus variegatus
TTGTGCCCGCCCCAGCTCTCTCAGAGGGGCAGAGGGCACGTGTGTGTTGGTGACCTCACCACGCCCAGATCCACGTGGCCTTGTGTGTGTTTGCGTGTGCACGTGTGTGACAATGTGGGCTTCTGTGTCAGGCTGTGTAGGCTGGGGGCTGGAGGGACATCTGTGACTTCATCTGAGGCTGTATGTGTGAGTGTCTGCGTGTGTGTGATTTGGGGGAACTCTGAGTTGATGAGCCTGGGAATGTGTCTGGGTGTGTGTGAAGCTTTGTCACACCCTCTGTGGTGTGACATCCACTCAGCAAAGGGGAGCAAACATGGGTCCCAGAGTGTGAATCACAGACGCCTGCTATTCCCTCCACCCCACTGGGAGTCTAGGGACAGAAACTCCCAGATCCCAGGGGCTGGGCCTTCCAAGGGCAGAATTCCCTTTGCAGTCTGTGTTCTCCTCTGGGGCCACTTTGGTCTCACACTTCCCTCCCCACCCCCAAGCCAGAGCTGCCTCCTGGGCCCTTCCCCCACCCCAGCCTGGTCTGGGCCCACCCACTCCTGCGCCCCTCACTCCCTCCAGCCTGGGGGCACAGTCCTTCCGGACCTCACTGGAGCTAACAGAGGGGAAGAAACTCAGGAGGTTTTCCTTGTGACTCTGTCCTCCATGTGCCTCACCATGGGGACAGAATCCTAGAGGGTCAGTGTTTAAAGGGTCTTCACTCTACAGATGGGGAAACAGTCCTGAAGGGAGGTGTGCTTTGTCTAGGGTCACACAGGCAGACAGGGGCTGAACAGGAACAGAAGCCCAGATGTCCTGGGTCCCAGCACAGCTCCTATGTCTCCTTTGGGGTTAAAGCCCAAACCTAATATCAACCCATCAAATTTTAGTAAAAAGTAGTGCATCTAAAAAGCAGAACTCTGGCGAGGTCATTGATCAGGTCAGTTTTTTTTTTTTTTTNCCGAACCCTCGGGTGGGAGCGCTGCTGCGCTTCCCAAGCGGCGCACTATCCAGTGCGCCACTGGGCCGGCCCGATCAGGTCAGTTTTGATGAAGCGGGGAGAGCTGGCCCAGAGGGATGGAAGTGCGGGGCCCAGCCCTCCCCTGGGTTCTCCCAGCCTGGGGTCCCAGGGGTACTCACTGCTCTCAGCCAGGACAAAGCTGCCACACTCCTGGGAGTGGTTGCCAGACCGGTCTGTCATGTTGACACTGAAAATGTCGTCAGCCATGAAGCGGAACACATCCATGTGGCATGTGTACTTAGCGTGCGTAGCATTGTGGGTAGACCTGTGGAGGCTGCAGGAAGTGACCTCGTCCTCCAGTTCTCCATACGGGTCTTGCCTTCAAGGACAGAGCACCAGGTCATGGCTGGGGGCCGCTGGGGCTAGTGCTCAGGGCCAGGACAGAAGCCCCAACTCTGGGGCTGGGAGGGACATCATCTGGTCTAACCCTCCCCAGCAGCAGCCCTGCTGGACTGTGTCTGGGCTTGGCTTGCACACCTCCAAGGGACCAGGGACTCACTACCTCATTTAGGGCAGCAGCTCTCAACTTTGGAAATTTGGGCCATTCTTCCTTGGACCAAGCCTAAATCTGTCCCTGACAGTTCTTTTTTTTTAAAGTTGACTGGTAAGGGGATCTTAACCCTTGGCTTGGTGTTCTCAGCACCACGCTCTCCTAAGTGAGCTAACCGGCCATCCCTGTATAGGATCCGAACCCGTGGCCTTGGTGTTATCAGCACCACATTCTCCTGAGTGAGCCACAGGCTGGCCCTTAT
>NW_007726367.1:370036-384964 GCF_000696425.1 Galeopterus variegatus
AGGGACATCATCTGGTCTAACCCTCCCCAGCAGCAGCCCTGCTGGACTGTGTCTGGGCTTGGCTTGCACACCTCCAAGGGACCAGGGACTCACTACCTCATTTAGGGCAGCAGCTCTCAACTTTGGAAATTTGGGCCATTCTTCCTTGGACCAAGCCTAAATCTGTCCCTGACAGTTCTTTTTTTTTAAAGTTGACTGGTAAGGGGATCTTAACCCTTGGCTTGGTGTTCTCAGCACCACGCTCTCCTAAGTGAGCTAACCGGCCATCTCTATATAGGATCCGAACCCGTGGCCTTGGTGTTATCAGCACCACACTCTCCTGAGTGAGCCACAGGCTGGCCCTTGTCCCTGACAGTTCTAACAACAGGATTGCTGTCGAACAGGAAGGGGCTGAGCATTTTGGGTCTCCTTCCCTCCCTCTTTCTGTCCAGCATCCACTGAATACCTAATATCTGGGCCTGTCCTGAGGGCCCAGGTAAGAGCCAAATGAACCTCATGCCCTGCTCTGGGTGAACTTCCAGGGAAGCTGGTGGGATGGGGTTGGGAGAAATGCGTTGGCTTTTTAACTCCCACTGGACAGAAGTGATGGGTTTTGAAGTATGTATAGTAGTTCACCAGCTATTTACTTCTCAACCTGCATGTTCAGGCTCTGAAATGACCACCCTCCAGGGCCAATATGAATGCATGGACTGAGTTCTTTGCTCAGTTTGAGGGCACAGAATCTTCTGCTAAACAAATGCTCTCCAAGCTTCCAGGGAGGACCACTGTAATGGCTGCTGGAGGTGTCCCTGCCTCGCGTGCCCTCCCTGAAACCTATCCCTCTCGCACAGCAGCCAGGGGGACCTATAAAAACTCCCTGTCATCTCCTGCCTAAAACCCTCTGGTGGCTTCTCGCCCCCCATATAATAAAACGTGGACCTGCTACCTCCCACCTTCTTGTCTCCCTCTGCCTCCCCCAGCTCCTCCCTATTTCTCAGACTCACTGGCTCTTCCCCATTCCCGGCCTTTGCACCTGCAGCGCCCTCTGCCTGGAAGGCCTTTCCCCAGCTCACTGGCTGCCTCCTCATCCCGCAAGCCCTGACCTGACCACCTTGCTGAAATAGGCTTGACCACCTTGCTGAAATAGGCCTCCCTGTGTCACTTGTTCTCTACCCTGAGGTCCAGTTCCCTGTTCTTTACAGCACTCTGGTTTCAAAAGCATCCTGTTTGTTGTTTTGTGTTTATCATCTGTCGCCCCCAGCCACTGCCCCGCCATGGTACGTCAGCTCCAAGACATCTGGGGCCTTGCCAGCCTTGAGTCCTGCTGACTCTCTAGTGCCTACAACAATGTCAGGCATGAACTTGACACGTGTTTCGAACGAATGAATGAATGAAAGAATCACAGACAAAAGAATGAAAGGCACCTGTCCTTTGTTCTGAACTGCATATGAACTAATAGGGACCCATGGATTTTGGGGTTGGTCAGCTCAAGTTTGAATCTCAGGTCCACCATTCACTGGCTGTGTGACCTTGGGCAAGTCGCTTAACTTCTTTGAACCTTAATGTTCTCATCTGGAAAATGGGAGTAATAATCATGAGGGTTGGAAGTGATTATTTATGCAAAGCACATAGCAGGTGCATGACTGTACTTGAAAAATCATGTGGGAGACAGGTCATCCCAGGGTCACATAACCACAGCCAGGGCTGTGTGGAAAAGAGAATGTGACTTTTGGAGGTGGACAGAGCAGTCCCACAGCCTCCTGACTATGTGCAGGGCAAGTCCTGTGAGCCTCAGGTGGGCATCTGTAGGTCATCCCAGGGTCACATAACCACAGCCAGGGCTGTGTGGAAAAGAGAATGTGACTTTTGAAAGTGGACAGAGCAGTCCCACAGCCTCCTGACTATGTGCAGGGCAAGTCCTGTGAGCCTCAGGTGGGCATCTGTAAAGGTGGGCACAGTAGTTCCCAGTGCACAGAGCCTTTCTCATGGTGACATCGCTGAGAGAGCCCCTAGAAAGTGGCAGCTATTCCTTTCATTGCTAAACTACCTGCTGGGCACACAGTCGTCCAACTCAGTCTGTGGTCCCCTGCAGTCCTGACCTACCACAGCTCCCCCAGGCACCCTGAGTAGTGTCCCTGGGCTGGCAAACCCCAGCCACTTACCAGGTAAGTGTGAATGTGCTGGGATGGAGGGTCCACATCTCCAGGATGCAGGTGATTGTCTGGAGGTAGTCGGTGTAGCAGACGAGATCTGGGCAGCCCCAGCCTGGAGGGTCAGGGGAGAGAGGCCCTGCTGGGGGAGGGGTGGCTGGCCAGGGGCTGCAGGGCTCCCCGCTCAACCCCTCAAGGGCTGAAGGATAAGTGTGGGCAGGGGTCCCAGGGCTGGGATGAATATGGGGACCCAGGGACTGCTGAGGTATAGGCCTGGGGCACCAGGGTCCTCGCCACTTGGGAATTCCCTGTTTGAGCCCCAAAGCCTCAAGGCTGGCCATGGAGACAAGACACTCCTTGTGTGAAATATAATAGACTATGCTGGTGCCTACCTCAGCACCCTCTCCCATCCCCGTGTCCGGCCACCAGGGCAGTGTCCCTCCGGGCCAGTCTCCCCAGACAGGGTGACTGAGCCAGCACAAACCCGCACCTCCCACAAGAGGGCAGGACCTCATGAAGCCAGTGAATGCTGGAAATGCCTAAAGCCCTGAAAAGGAGGCGCCCTTGGCTTTTCAGCAGTTGATCTCCCAGGACACAGACCCTCTGTGATACCGGACTTGAACTTGAGAAAACTGAAAAGCCCTTGAATACTTTTGAAAAAAGTCTGTATTATCCCATTGCCCAAAATGACACCACCACCATCAAGAAGTTACCGATGCATTCATTGCCCTGTCAGGCAATTTTGTTGGAAGAAATTAATTGCTTCACTCTGTTCTAAAATATAGGTGCAACCGTCTTGTATATTTTGTTAAATGTGTGACAAAATAAACTTACTAATTTCTAGTTTTGTTTCACTTGTTTCCCCCACTACTTACTAGAACCTAGTTCCCCTTTTTCGCTGGCTTTTTCCTATTTTTCCCTGACTAATGAAGACCCATGGGTAGGTGGGAGGTTCCTTTCCTGGGTCTCACTCTAGATCAGAACTGATATTTGGAGCCAAGAACACAGTTGCTGGAAATGTTCTTGAGTTCACTCCCACACCCACTGTACAGATGAGAAAACTGAGGCTCTGAGTGCAGACCACGCCTCTTGTCTCTCCTGCTCTGGGCTGCTGACACTGCCCCAGAGAAGGCAAAACCTAGTCTGGGCTGGCTGTTCACATCCACACACATGGCAGACACTGCTAATCAATCGCAGCACTCTCTCCCCTGCATGTGGCCTCAGAATCTCAACACAGCTCTCCAGGCAGCCACTACCAAGGGGTCTGAGTCACGGAAATGAATCTTGGGAGGAGAGGGGTATTTCACCGGGGAGGCACACGGGACCTGTCAGTGGGGCACAGAGGCTAGTTCAAGCACTTTGTGGAGAAAAGAGGACTGATTTGGGTAGAACCCAACTCCAGGGCTGCAGGAGTCTCCTAGTGGCTGTGTCTTCTCTGGGTTTATATCCTGGTTCTCTCTCAGGGCTCCAGTAACTTGGAGTGGGGCTGCCATTCCTAGCTAGGCTCAAGGCTTCCAAAGGACAGAGTTTGTTCCCAAACTTGGGAAAAAACACTGGAGACGCAACAGTAAGTAAAACAGAACTGGCATGGAGGTAGCGCCAGGGACAAGAGAGAGCAAAAGAGCCAGTGAGTACCTGACTACTGGGCAGAGAACCCAGGGCCATCCCGTGCCCAGGGCTATTAAGGTATGCAGGAAGCAATGAGAGGCACAAAAGTGACGGTGCCTTCCCTTGCTCTGTGACCTATTTGTGAGATGGTGATACTGGTGGCCTAACTTGGGGACTGTTGAGGTGTTTGGCAGAGATCACGCCTTTGCAGCCCACGCTGCCTGCACATGGCAGTCACTCAGTAAATAGCAGCAAAGCATGGTGGTGAAGATCATGCTATGGTTTGAATGGATGTGCCCCCGAAATTCATATATTGGCACTTAATTGCCAATGTGATCGTATTAAGAGGTGTGGCCTTTAGGAGGTGACTAAGCTCCCCTCATGGGTGGGACTAGCACCCTTAAAAAAGTGCTGGAGGGAACCAGCATTCATCCCCTTTTGTCCTTCTGTCCCTTCCACTGGGTGAGGACTCAGAGTTCAAGGCATCTCTTGGAAGCAGAGACCAGGCCCTCACCAGACACCAAATTTGCTGGCACCTTGATCTTGGGCTTCCCAGCCTCTGGAATTGTGAGAAATAAATTTCTACTATTTGTAAGTTACCCAGTCTCAGGTATTTTGCTACAGCAGCACAAACAGGCTAAGACCATGAGAGTTAGGAACAGATCCTAGCTCTGCCACCGCTCAGCACTGTGGCTGTGGTTCTGTCCCTTATCCTCTTTAAGCCTCAGTTTCCTCAACTGAAAACTAGGCATCATTGCAACACGGGGCTGTCGGGAGAATGGAACGAGATGGTGCTCTGGGCTCAGGTATACAGCAAGGGCATGTTGTTTGCTCCTATGGGGGATGGAGCCATGGCGGGTGACCCAAAGGCTTTTTAGAGCCAGGACGAGCGTGCTCGCCACACAGAAAGGGAAAATAAAAGGCTGACATCTGTTTCCTGAAGGAGCTATTTGAAGTGCTGGGTCTTTTGGTAAAAACCAGAGAAAAATGCCATGAGTCAGCAGATCAGTAGCTGAGTTCCTCCCTGCACCAGGCCAGCCTCCGTGCAAGGCCACATGCTGCGTCCCAGCAGGCCCCTCCTCCAGGAAGGCCTCCCAGATCTCTTAGCCTTGGGCAGCGCCCCCTCGGTCAGACCCCTGGCCTTCCCAGCTCTGGTCACATCTCTCCCTCTGATGCACCACCTTCTGGTCCTCCAGGGGCTGTCTTCCCAGTTGTGGCTCCTTTTGTTTCTCTCTGTCTCCCCTTCCCTCAACCTCGGGGAGCACCAGTGCCCACTGAGGATCCAGTGACTTTTGAAAAACATCTCTAAGGGGAGTCATTACATAAGGCAAAACTGAGGTTAGATCAAAGACAGGACTTCCTCACTCTGAGGCTTGGGGGCCAGCCCAGGCAGAGAGCAGTGGAAATGAAGAATAAAGTCCCTCGTCCTGCCCAGTGAGACGTGAAGACCCAAGGCTGTGAGCTGTGCCATAGAGACTCAAGCGTACCACTTCTGGCTAACAGAGCTCTTCGGTTGGCTGGGTTCTGGCTACTCAATCTGAATCAGCCTCAGTGGAAGAGATGCCATAGATCCTGGGTCTGTGGCCTCTAGCCATGTCCTGGAGTGAGACTCAAGCGTACCACTTCTGGCTAACAGAGCTCTTCGGTTGGCTGGGTTCTGGCTACTCGATCTGAATCAGCCTCAGTGGAAGAGATGCCATAGATCCTGGGTCTGTGGCCTCTAGCCATGTCCTGGAGTCCACAAGGTGAGCCCGGCCCCTGCTTAGCTTTGTCAGGGGGAGACAGGGCCCCCTCCCCACCTGCAGACCATGGGGCTACTACTTACCACCCTGGAGCATCAGCAGGAGCAGGGGCGCGACCCAGCACAGCATGCTGACTCGGAGCCTGCAAGAGACGCACCGCGGGGGTGAGTCTGGCCCAGGGGCCAGGGGTCTGAGTGGCCCCCCTCTCATCCCCTTCCTCCCCTTCAATTCTTGTATCTGTCTCAAAAAAACGAGGGTCTGAGGGCCCCGTGGATGACCCCAGGGATTCCTGCCTCGGCTGATTCACCCTGTGGGTCCCTCCCCACGTCTACCCCACTTCTTCTTGTCCCCTTAACACAGTCACAAATAAGGGGTGAAGCTAGAGAGGGAGAGACTGCTGCTCGCTTGTGTTTGCTAAGCCTATTGATGTAGAGTTGTGTGTGAAATCAAACGTACACACTTATCCACCTAAAAAAGAAAGAGAGAGGGAAGGAAGGAAGAACTGGTTTGGAAAGTGTTGTCCGCCAAGCAGCAATCTTGAGTCCTCCTTCCCAGGAAACACCCATGGTGACATTAGCCCATTAAATAAGCTTCTTACTGAATAACAAATCCAAGATTAGCCCACAAAGAAGACCCCTACTGAATACTTAGGGTAAGGTTAGACCAATAATGTGGCTTCTTACTCCATCATATAGCTCAGGTTAGCCCACTGTGGAGCACAGAGTGACCTCCAGGCTGGCAATGCCAGGCTCCAACTGGCAGTTTCCCCATTGTACCTGCCAGCTCTGTGTTTGCTTGGGGAGGTGCCATCCAGAGGCCAGTGGGTCCACCTGCCCAGGCTCCCACCCAGAGTGGCTCCCCCCAGAGAGGGATGTAGATGGGACTGGAGCCTAAAAGGATGAGACATGCAGTGACCAAGTCACATGCCTGGCTTTTTCCAGACACCATCGCTGACCCCCTAATGGGAAGACCCTCTCTCTACTGGAGTTCTCTAAATCCTACTCTGGCCTTATTGCTCTGTCTGACCCCCCCCCCCCCAAAGTACCAAAGAAGCAGCAGTGAAGGGCACAGGCTGTGGGGCCAGAGAGGCTCACATTACCAGCTGTGCAGCTCCGGGCCAGTCCCTTGACCTCTCTGAGCCTTGCAAAGTGGAGATAGCAAAGCCTGCTTCCAGGGTTCTTGTGAGAATTCAAGGAAGTGATTTGCAGAAAGCCCTAAGCATGGTCCCTGAGACATAAACACTCAATAAACAACCATGATTGATATAGAATTTAGAGCATTGGAAACGGAAGGATCCCAGAATGATCTAGCCAAGAAGTTCCAAAATTTCTCACTTTCAAAATTCTGGCCATATTGGCACATTGTCTATACTATTACTTACTTGATGTATTTTTTAATGAATAAACTCACTTAAGAATTTAACTCCAACCTTATCCTAAGCAATAACATCCACAATTGTGTGTTTTTTTTCCTAACATACTATAAAATGAGCGACATCACTATTAAAATAAAATAATGTTGGGGCAGATACCATTTAAACCTGCTTTAAGGAACACTGATCTCATGTGGCCCCAAGCCCTGCAGGAGTCTTGTTATCACACTTGGAAGATGTCACCTCTGATCACAGGGTGTTAACTTACGTCTGCTCCCTCACTGTGCCCACATCTATGATCCCAGCCCCAGCCCAAGACCTGGCATAGCTCTGTCCAGGTCACTCCCCGATGGCTCCATCTCGACCACATGAGAAAGTACAAACTCTTTGGACCAGATTCAAGATTCCACATCCCTCCAAATTCCTTAGCTCTGCAAAAATCTCAGACCCCTAGGGATGTAGAGGGGGCACCTGCTGCTTCTGCCTGCCTGGTGTCTCTTCCCCCTGCTTAGGAAGAGCTCCTCAAACTGGAGCTCCCTCTAGGTGGTTTGGTGGAGCTGACTCCACCCCCTGCTCCACTGAATGGGCACCTGACCCGGGCTTGGCCAATCAAAGCACCCCATCTACCTCACCACAGTGATTGGATCAGGGATGGACAGCAGCCCAGGCAAGGCCAATGAGATCAGTCTGGGATCTTTTTCTAGAATTCTAGCAAAGAGGTACTTTTTTGATATCTGCTGGAAGGTTGTAGCCACTTTTGTCATCTCTTAGAGAGAGCATGCCTGAAAATGATGTCAATACTGAGCAACACAGATCCAGAGTCACCATGGCATCATTTGAGGACCTGGATCCAGACACACCAGATGTCCACACCTGGACTTTTCATGTACATGAACCACAAAACACCTATTTTGCTCAACCGTGTTGAATTATATTTTTGTTGCTTGCCACCAAAGATACCTGATAAGGAAGAGCAGAGAAAAGGGCCCAGAATTTGAAGCCAGAGGATCTTGGAGCAAATAGTAGCTCTTGTCAGTTACCATCTCTAAAATGGGCACAATCATGCCCACTGCACCTGGCAGTTAAGAAGTCTGTGACAAAGCAGATGTGATGGTGCCTTGTGAACTGTAAAGTGCTATCTGAGGGTGCTGAGGTCCTGCTATTACTGGCCACTTGCCCTGAATTAGTCACCAGATCCCTGGCCCCCCCAGGGTCCTCATGCGGCTCTGCCTTTGCACCAGCTGAGTCCTCTCCTTGAACACCTTTTCCCCTCCCATCCTTTAAACTCAGTTTTCACGGCCCTGCAGTCTCCTACAGAGAAGGGAAGAGCACCTGACTTGCAGTCTGCCAGGTCCCACCTGTTTGTCCTTGGGCAAGTTACCTAACCCCTCTGAGTTTCTGTTTTCTCATCTATAAAATGCAGGTCATGAATCTTTGCTGCAGGTTTGTTGTGAGCACTAAATGCATCACTGCATGTGAAGCCCTGTAGAAGTGTTGATCCACCAGGGTGTAGTGCTGAGAAGTTATTCTAGGGTTGCGGTAACTCAGACTAAAAGTTGGCCAAATTTCAGGAGATTCTGGGGAAGTGGAGAGGTTTGGGGGTAGGAAATTAGATTGAAGTAAGTGCTACGGAGAACAAAAACTGCTTAACTTCACAGTTAACAGAGAAATGCAAATAAAAACCACAATGACATACCATTTTAATTTTATCAGATTGACAAAAACTAAAACTCTGACAACATCACATTTTGCTGAGGATATGGTATAATGGGAACTCTCATTCACAGCTAGTGTAAATGTAAATTAATACAACTGATCTGGAAAATAACTTGTCATGATCTAATAAACATGAGCAAGTGCCTTCCCTAAGACCCAGCAATTTTACTCCTATGTACATTACTAAAGAAACTCTTCACATGCATACAGGAGGCATAGACAGAAATGTTTACAGCAGCATTGATTTCAATAGTGAAAAATTGGAATATCCATCATCATCAGAATGGAAAAATAAATTGTGATATAATCACTCAATGTAAAAATGAATCATTTACAGCTACACACAACAAAGCAAATGATTCTCACAAACAAAATGTGGAGTGAAAAGAAAGTTAGAGAAAAACATGCATAATAACACCATCAATGATACACTTAAAGCCACATAAAACAATTCTACATATTGTTTAGGTGAACATACAGGTGTCATAAAAGTATAAAGAAATTCATGGGGATGATAAACATCAAATTTTGAATAATGTAGAAAAGGAGGGGCTATAAGAAAGAGGGGTGTTCAGGAGTCTGAACTTGGTAAAGCCAGGTGAACCTGCTGTGGGTGTTGATTATATTATTCCTTATGCCCTTTTGTATGACCAAACTATTTCATAACATTTAAAGTATAAGTGAATCTTAGTTCTGTAAAATAAAATGTGGAGGGAGGACTTCCACTCTGGGTATGATGGAATAGCTGGTAGCAGACTAATCCTCCTGCTGAGAACAACTACTATGCAGGAAAACAAAACAAAACAAAAACTATATGTATATAATACTTGACAAAAGGAAAATGCATTGAAATTTTGCATGTAATTTCCCCTCAAATCATTTGCCATGTCAGTGAAAATGAGTTGCATGCCAAAAAACCTAGCAGAAAGCACTTGCTGGCAGGCTAAAAAGCTGAGAAGAGATTTTGACAGTTTCACAATGCTGAGGGAAGAACTGAAGTCGAGGGCCTGGAAAGAAAGATGAACCCTGGTAAGTACCCAGTTGTTCAGGGAAAGCTATGCCTTTGAAATAAGAAAAAAATCAGACATAGTTCAGTCTTGGCTCCATCAAGGTGATCTGCCTATAAGCTGTATGTCTGCTAGAAGAAAACTAAAACTTATCTGGAAGAAAAGTAGCTTCATCCAAAGTGTCTCTATTTTTTATATACAATGTCCAGCATTCAATTAAAATTACAAGGCAGATCAGAAAACAGTATCAAATGATCAATGACTAAGAGTAAAAAAGATAACAGGAATCAGACACATATGTGAGTCAGAAAATGGCATTGTCAGACATGACTTAAAATAACTATGAATAAATCTAACCAAGAAAGTGAAAGATCTCTGCAATGAAAACTACAAAACATTGATGGAAGAAATTAAAGAGGACACACAAAAAATGGAAAGACATTCCATGCTCATGGATTGGCAGCATAAATGTTGTGAAAATGTCCATACTAGCTAAAGCAATCCACAGATTGAACATGATCCTTATCAAATTACCAATGACATTCTTCACAGAAATAGATACAACAATCCTAATGTTCATATGGAATAACAAAAGACCTCAATAGCCAAAGCAATCCTGAGCAAAAAGTAAAGCAGGAGGCATTACGTTACCTGACTTCAAATTATCTTACAAAGCTATACTACCAAACAGCATGGTACTGGCATAAAAACAGACACTTGGAGCAATGGAACAGAATAGAAAGCCCACATACTTATGGTCAATTGATCTTTGATAAAGGTGCTAAAAACATATATTGAGGAAAGGATACCCTCTTCAATAAATTGTGCTAGGAAAACTGGATCTTCCTGTGTAGAAGAATGAAACTAGGGGCAGAGGGAGGGGGGGAAAGGAGGAATTGGTAAAGGGACATGAAAATCAACTACATCGTATATTGATACATTTAAAAAAAAAGAATGAAGGCCGGCCCGTGGCTCACTCGGTAGAGTGTGGTGCTGATAACACCAAGGCCACGGGTTCGGATCCTATATAGGGATGGCCGGTTTGCTCACCGGCTTGAGTGTGGTGCTGACAACACCAAGCCAAGGGTTGAGATCCCCTTACCGGTCATCTTTTTAAAAAAATAAATAAATAAAAAAAAATTTTAGCCAAGGGTTGAGATCCCCTTACCGGTCATCTTTAAAAATAAATAAATAAATAAATAAAAATTTAAAAAAAGAATGAAACTAGGCCCTTCTTTCTCACCATATACAAAAATCAACTCAAAATGGATTAAAGACTTAAAAATAAGACCTGAAACTATAAAATGTCTAGAAGAACACACAGGGGAAATACTCCAGGACATAGAATGAAGCAAAGATTTTATGAATGAGACCTCAAAAGTACAGACAACAAAAGTAAAAATAAACAAGTGAGGTTTTATCAAGCTAAAAGGCTTCTACACAGCAAAGGAAACAATCAACAGAGCAAAGAAACAACCTCCAGAATGGAAGGGATAATTTTCAGACTATACAAGAAACTCAAACAACTCAATAGTAAAAAAAGAAATAACCCAATTATAAAATGGGAAATGGAACTCAATAGACATTTCTCAAAAGAAGACATACAAATGGCCAACAGGTATATGAAAAAAATGCTCAGCATCGCTAATCATCAGAGAAATGCATATCAAAACCTCAATGATATATCATCTCACCTAGGTTAGAAAGGTTATTATCAAAAAGACAGAAAATAACAAACGCTGGCAAGGATGTGGAGAAAGGGGAACCCCTATACATTGTTGGTGGGATTGTAAATTTGTACAGCCATTATGGAAAACAGTATAGAGGTTTTTCAAACAACTACAGACAGAACTAACATATGATCCAGCAATCCCACTACTGCGAATATACCCAAAAGACTGGAAAGCATCATGTTGAAGAGATACCTGCACCCCCATGTTCACTGCAGCTCTGTTCACAATAGCCAAGATATGGAACTAACCTAAATGTCCATTGACAGATTATTGGATAAAGAAAATATAGTACATATATGCACTGGAGTACTACTCAGCTCTAAAAAAAAAAAAGAAATTCTGCCATTCACAGCAGCACGGATGAGCTCGGAGAAAATTATGTTAAGTGAAATAAGCCAGGCACAGAAAGAGAAATACTGCATGTCTTCATTTATATGTAGAAGCTGAAAAAAGAGAACAAAACAAAACAAAGCAAACAAACAAAACAAATAAATAATAATAAATCGAACTATTAAAAGGAGAGAGAAGAACTATGGTTGTTAGAAGTGGGAAAAGGGAGAGGGGAAGAGGGATAGTGAAAGGCAGATTAATGGGCACAAAAGTACTGTGAGATAGGAAAAATAAGCCCTATTGTGTACAGTTGGCCCAGAAATCTATAATCAATAATAATGATTTACTGCATGTAACCAAAAGACTAGAACAGAGGAAATTAAATGTGCACATCACAAAGAAATGGTTAAGTTTTACCATGATGAATAGGCTGATTACCCTGAATAACCATCCCGCAATATATACATGTATTGAAATATAACTTTGTACATATGTACAATAAATGTTTTGGTAAAATTACTTTAAAAATAAAATAAAATAACTGTGACTAGTATGTTCAACAATTCTACCACAAATAGGAAATCTACTTAAAATGTAGAAATCTTAGAACTGAAAAATACAATAAGAAAAGTTTATAAGAGCTGAAGAGATGGATTTAGCAACAGATTAAAAATATTAGAAGAAAGAATTAGTGAACTGGAAGACTGGTCAATAGAAAATACCCACGTTGAAGCATGCAGAGAAAAAAAAGCTCAAGAACATAGAAAAGAGCAAAAGAGACATATGAGACATTGTGAAAAGATTTATCATACATGTATCACCACGCTCAGCCAGTGAGCACACTGGCCATCCCTATATAGGATCCAAACCCGCAGCGGGAGCGCCGCTGTGCTCCCAGTGCCACACTCTCCCGAGTGCACCACAGGGTCAGCCCTCAATTGATTTTTAATAAGGATGCCAAGACAATCCAAAGGGGGAAAGAATATTTTTTAAAACAAATGGTACTGGCTGGATATCCACATGCAGTATAATGAAGTTAGGCATGTTCTTCAAACCACATACCAAAATTAATTCAAAATGGATCAAAGACTTAGATGTAAATGGTAAAACTATTAAACTCTTAAAATGTAAATCTTTATGAACTTATGTTATTCATGTTTCTTAATTATGACACCAAAAGCACAAATAAACAACAAAGAAAAAAATAGATATATTGGAGTATATAAAAATTTAAAATGTTTATGCTTCAATAGATACTATCAAGAAAGTGAAAAGATAACATACAGCATGGGAAAAAGTATCTGCAAATCATGTATTTGTTAAAGGTCTAGTATTCTGAATACATAAAGAACACTTGCAACTCAAGATATAAAAGACAAATAACCCAGTTTAAAAATGGGCTGCAGTTGATTGAATGGCCCCACCAAGGGTCACTGATGCTTAATCCCCACTGTAACTGTTGAGGATGGGAAATCCTATTACGATAGTTAAAACATTGTGCCTTGAAGAGGTGACTAGACTGTGAGGACCATTCCCTAGTGAATAGATTAGTAACAGTGGTCAGGGACTTGGTTCTGAGGGCTTTAAAAGGAAGAGTACATGAATGTCTCTCTCTCTCTGCCTCTGCCATCTCACAATATGATACCCCGAGTCGCTGTAGTCACCACCAGGACAAGGCACTCACCAGATGTGTTCCCTGGATTTTAGACTTCCCAGCCTCCAAAACTGTAAGCAATAAATTTTGTTTTCTTATACATTGCCCACCTTCAGGTATTTTGTTATAAGCAACAGAAATGGACTAACACACGGACAAAACATTTGAGTAGACTTTTCTCCAAATAAGATACACAAATGACAAGTAAACACATGAAAAGATGCTATCATTAGTCATCAGAGAAGTGCAAACCACTTCGAGCCCACTAGGACGGTGGTAACAACAACAACAACAAGTGTGAGTGAGGAAGTGGAGAAATCTAACCTTTATACATTGCTGGTGGGAATGTAAAATGGTACACCCACTATGGAAAACAGTTTTGCAGTTTCTCAGAAAGTTAAATACAGTGTTACCACATGACCAAGCAATTCCACTCCTAGGTATATAGTGAAAAGAACTGAAGATACATGTCAAAAATAAATAAACAAATAAACCTGTACCCAAATGTTTATCTTAGCATTATTTGTAATAGCTAAAAATTGGGAGCAACCCAAATTTCTATCAATTGGTGAATGGATAAAAAAAATCTTGTGTATCCATACAATGGAATATTATTTAGCCGTAGAATATTATTTAGCCCTAAAAAGGAAATAAACTACTGATACATGCTACAACATGGATAATGACTACATATTGTAAGATTGCATTTTTATGAAATGTCCAGAATAGGCAAATCAATAGAGACAGAAAGTAGGTTAGTGGTTGTCAGGAGCTGAGGCTGGGAGTAAGAGAGGGGAATGGGGCAGTGACTAATAATGAGTGTAGAATTTCTTTCTTGGTGTGATGAAAACGTTCTGGAGTTAGACAGTGTTGATGGTAGCATGAATTTGTGAATACACTAAAAACCACTGAATTATATGTTTTAAAATAATCCATCTTAAGATATATAAATTATACTTTAATGATAGATATTTTAAATGAAGGCAAAATAAAGAATTTTTCAGACAAAAAATTTTAAAAATGAGGGAATTTGTCACTGGTAGATGTGCATCAAAATATATACTAAAGTGATTTTGGGGGGCAAGCAATGAAAAGTAATTCCAAATGGGAATCAGGGTACTTACTGTAGGAAGGAATGAAGAGCAACAGAGAGTATTATAAATATGAATTAATATTAATTGCTCAAAATACTTGTTATAATGTCTCGTGACATTAAGCTGTATGTTGAATTAAAATACATGACTATGATACCCCAAAGATAAGAAGAGGTGAAAAAAGTTAAAAGCTATTATATTGCCTGTGAAGTGATAAAAGTACTAATTTAAAGGTTTTTTTTGAAAAAACCAAGCATGCATGTTGTAATCTCTAAAATAAACATGAAAAGAATTCTAAAAGAAATTATTTTGGAAACAGAGGTAGTGGTTGTACAGCATTGTGAATATAATTAATTCCATGCAATTGTATGTTTAAAACAGCAATTCTTATGTTATAAATGTTTACAATAAAAAAATAAAAAAAGTTAATCTTCTGCTTACAAACTTTAAAATAAAAAGAAATTATAACAAACTGATAGAAATGGTAGAGTAATGCTTTTTTTTTTTTTTTTTTTTTTTTTTTTTTTTTTTTTTTTTTTTTTT